>NW_024582721.1:401345-421038 GCF_018398535.1 Haplochromis burtoni
ACTGTAATTCACTTTATTATGGTCTCCACTCTACCCTTTTACATAGATTACAGACAGTCCAGAATGCCGCTGCACACATTCTAACTAAAACTAAGAAGTTTGCTCACATCACTCCCGTCCTTGCTGATCTGCACTGGTTGCCTGTGAAATTTCGTATTCAATTCAAAATTCTGTTGTTTACTTTTAAAATTACTAATAACACATAGCTGCACCTGAGCTGTGGAACAATCTCCCGATTGGCATCCGGGCGTCTGATTCTATTCAATCTTTTAAATCACGGCTTAAAACATATTTGTTTGAACTTGCTTTTTCTACTAGTTAAATTCTCGCCTCGCTTCTTGTGAGTTATTCTATTAATGTGTCTGGTTGTTTTGCGTTGTCCTGCGCTGTCAATGTTTTCTATCACTGTGTTTGATGGTACAGCTTTACTCTGCTATAGCTGTGTGCTATAGTTTATTCTTATTAGTGGTCTTTACCTGTGAACATAATCTCACACTTATATGACTCTGACGTTATAGTGCTAATTATTTTATTATTTTATTGTTGCGTTGTCTATGTTCTCTATCACTGTGTATGATGGTACAGTTCTACTTTGCTATAGCTGTGTGCTATAGATTATTTCTATTAGTGGTTTTTACCTGTGAACATAATCCCACACTTATATGACTCCGATGTTTTAGTGTAAATCATTTTATTGTTTTATTGTTTTATGTAAAGCACTTTGGCATGCCCCTGGCTTTTAATGTGCTCTATAAATAAAGATTGTTGTTGTTGTTGTTGTTCTATGGCCCGAAGAGAAGTTTCTCCAAGAAAGCCCATATAGGGCCCCAACGGGCAAAACTGCTGTTGGTTTTATGTGGGCACATCCACTTGAGGATAAGTGTGGGTTTGCCCCCACAGTCTCACAATTCACCACTACTGTGGGCCCACACTGTTTGAAAGGGCACTGTCTAATTTGGATGTCAAAAATGTGGGCTTGTTATCCAGCATTCACATCATTTTTATCCTCAGACCAAACCATTCAGTTGTATTGATAGCCACTAGCATCCCAGAAGAGACCACTCCCATCAGGATAGAAATCATTAGAAAAACTGATTTGAACTGAGCGATGTTTCTTAGATCAACCTTTCACTTTATGAAGTTTACCCGACAGTAGTAACGTCACTAAAAAAAGGTTCAGGATATCAGTTTACATCAGCATTAAGAGTGTGACTGGATGGCAGCAGTTTTGAGTCACCTGACTCGGGGCAGCAGAACAAGGAAAGTGGATGAATCAGACTGCCATCTGCTCCCAGCTTGGCCTACACATGGGAGACTGGTTATACTGGGCAGCTCAGGTGCAAATATGTTTAAACCCTTACATAATGAAAAATAACAACAGTTCATTAGCATAAGAGGATCTGATTCCAAACCAAAAATATACAAATTAATTATATTTTAGCTTTTTCTGTATTTACAAAGCAGGACATCAAATAGTCTTTAGTGGAGGAGAAGCCAAAGGATTTTATGAGTTTATGAGTCATTTTCTGTTTAGTATTTCACACAGTAAATCCAATAAACTGTAATCGGAATAGGATTTACTTCATATTTTTTTATTTTAATCCGTCCAAAGTCTGATTTTCACATAAGGCACAAGCAAAAATGAAAATAAATGCCAAAATTTGATATAAATTTGATATATATGATATGCAAACATTAAGCACCTAGTTACATTTATATGACAGCAATTAAGAGTTAACTTTAGTCTTTATGTGTTAGCCATTTGGAGTTGGACATAGAGGAGAAGTGAACATTTCTGATCAAGTCAATTCAGTTTAGGCCTTTTGTTTGTCCTGCGTGTGTGTGACTGCATTTGTGTATATGTGCATGTACAGGGATGCCAAGCAGGTCACAGACTGACTGCTCTTATTAATTAGGGTTTACTCAGTAATTACCAAGTGATCGTTGCACCACCAGCTCGTATGATTTAAGCTCAGGCCTATATAATGAATCATTATTGGCATGTGACAATGCAGATATTCTGATCATGCATCAAATAACATTGAACAAATCAAACCATTGATGAGGTATTTTCAAGCATACTGACTGTTATTTTTGTATTTATCTCGGCCTGTTTTCTCTTTAAAGATTCAAAGATTCTTTTTTTAACAGTGCAAGAACTCCTAAATGAGCAGCTGCTCTTCTGGTTTTAATTAATTCAGGCTTCGTTTTTACTCAGCCTAATCCCAGCGAAATCAAAGGTCTCATTTCCAAGGGAGATTTAGCTAAGACAAGAGTCTACAAGTGTTAGATGCAAAAAAGAAGAAAGTAAGAGGAACAAAGAGAGATCAAAATCTTTAATCAAAGCAGCTCTGTGATTGCAGTCGATTCCATGGTGTAACCATTTGTTGTAATCTTACAAACAGAAGCAGGAATCCTACAATTCAGAGGTATGATTTTATATTCCCCCGCTGCTTTAACTCACAGTTACATTAAAATGAATAGAAATGATTGAAAAAAGAAATCTCTCAGAAGATAACAAAACTAAACAATGGCAGAACAAATTCCTTCTATAGCCTTGTTTAACATTTTAATCCATCACATCTGTTCACATTCACCTAGAATTCATATACTGAAAACACAGAAAGGAGCAGAAGGAAAACTTATTATGGTATGTTACACAAACCCATCATGATCTGCACTCTTCACTTTGTTTTTATATCTTAGTATTCATAAGCATGCATAACCAATTGTGTTGACACTACAGGGTTGTCATTGCAAGTTTCCTTCCCTCCAAAGGATTCAGAAGATAATTGGCAATGGGGCTGTGATTTGACATGGATTTTGGAGACGGCTATATGTATTAGATTGTATGTGTATGGTTGTGAGAGCAGAAGAGAGGGAGATTTGTTTTCTGCCTTTGCTAATAGCTTTTGTGTTTTTACCTGTCTGCATATTGTTAGCAAATATAGAATATTGACATTTACTTCACTTTGTGTGTGCAGGAGACAGCGTAAGTCATTTTACTGCACCAGCATTCAATTTGCATTTAAAAACATGCACTTCATGCCTTCACTCTACTCACGCTGGGTTTCTGTTGTAACTCCATTTGTTAAACACAGGGAAAAAATGACTTTGATGAGAAGAATACCATGCATACTGGTTGTTCCATTAGTCCATAATGATGATGCAAGATCTGACTTCGGGAAAGCAATGTTTGCGTTATGATGTGTGTTTCATTTAAAGTACATGAATAGTTTCAGTTTAAGACACATTTATGTTCCACTTTACTACATTCACTTAATTCAGTGATCAGCTTGGACAGGACATTGCTTACACCTTGTCATAACTAATCACACTGATTGGAATAACAATGGCGTAAGGCAGATGTGATAAACAAAAGAACTATGTCATCACACTTAATATCCCCAGGAAGCTCCCTCTGTTATTATGTTGTCAGGGTTAGAGGGTGTTTGTCGCTGGGTTAAGGGCCACAACCTCTCTTGCTGACCCCTGAGTCATCAACACACTTAACCCCTCATTTTGATTGACCTCCTCCTTGTCTGGGAGCTCCCAAATGAATCATGCAGCCAGTCTGTTTAAAGCAATGAAGTGGGAGTCATTGAGAATGGAAGTGTAGATAATTTATAAGGAGTCCTCATGAAGGCTAAACCTCTTTTTTTGTCTTCTAGTGTTGAGGGGTTTGATTGATTGTGCATCTGTGATGTTGTCAGCAAATTAAGATCTTAGTATAACTGGAGCATATAATTGAAGAATTTTAGGGATCCAAATGGCACTGATGGGCAGCGGTGATTCTGCAGAATACTGAAAATACTAAAATGTCTCGACTACATTTGGATGAACTGAACTACAATAACTCTGAGGGTCTTTGATGTTTATCAGGAGCCATCCATGGGTCAAATGCTGAGTCTGTCCAACTTTTCAGTTTTGAAGCTAATATCTAAGCCAAAGCAAACTATGAACAAAATTAAAAACATAATGAACCATATTTAAAATAGTGGTCAGTCTTCATTTTCCCAAGTCACAGGTTATGAAACACGTTATTAGGAGGTTAGTGCCAGGTACGTTTGGGTAAAGACTACCCCTTAATCGATGAAATCATCATTTTGTATTTATTTAAATATTTTTCACAGAACTGTACGTCTTCATCAGTATCTGCTTGCGTTCACCACCTGGAGAAATCCTTGGTGTGATGGAGGAAGGTTTCCAAGTTGCTATTAGCATATGCAGAGCTCTCTTCTATTTGCAAAGTAGAATCTTTTGCCCTCTCTCTCTCTGTCTCTACTTAGTCCCCTCTCCTCCATGTTCATCATTGCCACAGATGCTCCCTAATTTCCATTCCAGTTCAGTTATGTACATAATTCTGCATATGATCTCAGACACAGGGGAAATAAGCATGAAAAGCATGACAAAAGGGTCTGTCTGGTGTAAAATCTCAGCGTGAAAGGAGAGAAAGATTTGCAATCAGTCCGTTCAATCAGCCATTTATCCTTGTTGTAATGTCTAACAGAAAAATTTACCTTGATATATAAAGGTGTTTCAATTCTCAAATGGCAGATGTAAATATACCCAAGCCAAATAAACTTTTACAATCTTTCAAATTTGTGAAAATTGCGTTTGGAAAGAAAAGCTCGATGGGACCAATCATGCGAGCAGTTACGTCACAATTCTTCAAACAGTCGCCCCCCCTACTGCAGCAACAAATTGGGGCTTTAAAGTGAAATTGTGGATGATAAGCTTATCAGTGATGCAGCAGGTAATGGAAACTGCGATGAGCAGGCTCAAGCTGACAGCAGCTGAAAATACGTGAAGATGATCTGGCAGTAATGGGCTACCTGGTCGGACTGCCGAGCTGTTGTTGAGCCTCCTCTGCGGGAGGAAGCTGAGGAGGTTTCTTAATGGGGAATATGGGAGGGATGGATGAAGGGATAAGGTGAAGGAGCATGGAATGGATGGAGAGGAACAGGAGATGAATATGCAGTGACTTAGATCCTTGAGTAGCTAAACAAACACACACAGATATATTCACAAGGCAATCGCTGGCGTTTTTTAATTTCCCTTTAGTTATGTATTCACACAATGTGTAATACTGTTTATGCAGCAGACATGCCGATAAATCAAGGTGAGCTGACGTAAATTGAAGTGAGGCAGAGCAGCTCGTGGGAGTGAGCAAGATAAAGGGATAGATGGCCAGAGCAGAATGTTCAAGCGATGATGATGACAGTGTTGTTTTTACTGAAATTAACATCATCCACCTTCAATTTTGCACGCATCTTCATCTGCACCATCCTGGAGGTATCACTGTTTTATTTTGCCTAATGAGGTTGTGCAGATTTCTACAAAGAAACTACCAGAGACTCTAGTCTTGTATAAGTATGTTGGTCCTCTTATATCATATATTTCATAGCCTCCACTTCAAACCTAACTTTCTGTAGTCATTAATTACTCCTTGATATCACCGTTCCTATAAGTTGTGTACATGTGCCAGTTTGGCTTCGTGGATGCTGTTAGTCTTTTCATGTTTTCAGACATGAATTTCTGCTTTTAAAAACCATTGTGCCAGCTTCACAGTTGCGGAAATCATAATCTGATTGAGGCTTAATTGTACTTAAAATACCATTTTGTTTAGATGTTTGTCATACTCCTGCATTCACCATCCCAACTAAAGCATCTCTATATGACAAGAGAAGCACTTTAAGTTACGTGTTGATTTTTTTGAGTATTGTGGACCATGTCATGCTGATAGCTTTTACTACAGTTGTGCGCTGTAGCTGTCTTCATTTTGACAAGGTGTGATACAAACAGATCCTTTTTAAAAGGATTGTGTGCTCTGTTGAAGTACCTCATTCTTTTTAGAGACACAGTATTGAATCCTATTGTTTTTTTTAATAATGAGTGAGTTAAAAGAAAAGTTGGTCTATCTGACATTGCATTGCCAGGTTTATTGTGATAGTGTGCTTGCTTTGGATTGATGCCATCAGTATGTGGCGTCTAAATATCCGCACCTCCCACCCTCCACCATAGTGCGCCTGGCCAGCCACTACTGAGCTCTCACTGGTCATCAGGCATTCTCTTTCTAACCTGCTACAAAGTCCCAGCTGCGGTCGCACTGCCAGCATCAGCACAAGCTCAAAGAGAAAGGTCACATCTAATGATGCAGACTTTGTGCTGGAGCTGGAACCAGCTTTGACAGTAAGTAAGAGGTGAAATGGCATCTGTGTCTGCGTTTTCAGTGCCTTTAAATTAGCATGCATCTCAGTGTATTGGACCATCCATGTCTCGAGTCTATGAGATGTGAGACAGAGAAAGAGGCAGGGACAGTGACAGTAGCTGAGGTGAAACAACTAGTGGTTTCCAGACCTTTGTGCATACTATGAATAAAGATGTTTGGCTTCCCAAATGCTCCCTAGTCATTTATTAATAATACATCTATACTATCTAACCATTAAATGAGGAATGCAGGATGAATATCCATTTTGTGTTATAGCTCCAAAGCCCTCTGCACATATGTACTCTCTACTAGATTGACAGCCCCATTAACAGCAAACAGCCATCATACTTAACATCCAGCACAGCAGGAGCAAGTTTAATGTTCCTCCCGGTGGGCATCAGGGCACCACATTTCTAGAGCTTCAATAGGCTGTTTTTGATTTCAGAGTGTTGAAATAGTGTGTAAAATGAACAGAAGTGATTGTATTAAATGCTGATTTCCCTTGATAAAGATTCTGCAGGCGACCCTGCTTCTGCACAAATAAAAGTAGTTTTGGATGTTGTGTGTGGGAGAGTACTTTTTTAGGGGATTTTGCATATTGAAATATGCAAAATATACATATTTAGAAGTAACTGTACTGCACTGAACACACACACACACACACGTTTATTCCAGAGTTGAAGTGAAAAAAGCAAAGAGGGACTAAGCTGACCTCCATAAAATGGTTAAATGGTTCCATTAGAGCACACACATACAACTTGACCACTGGTATCTCCACCCACAAGAGCCCAAATTCAGAGGTCTTTATGTCTATAAAATTCAATAACTACATAAAATATCAGAAGTACAGTGATTTTAAATGTGGCCGTTCAGTGACAATCTTAAAAGAGAAAATCTTATTAATTTTTCATTCAAATATTCTTTTTAAAGGCTTGATTACATTATGCTTTTACATCTTTGAAAAATTAAAGTGATTTCGTTCACGGTACTTGTGCATCACAGCTCCTGAACACTCTTCATATTGATTCACAAGCTGAATATCTCAACTCTGATTCAAGCATCTGTTCCCCAAAGAGCACCTGTCTCACTTATTGAACCAAGTGGAGGTTCAGAAGGCTCCTATGGATTATGACTGTATCTCCATAGTCTGGTGCTGGAGCCAGAGTGCAGCAGCAGAGAAGAATTGTTTTAATCCTTCGATTCAGGGAAGAATTATTTAAAGTTCATCATTTATGACAAAAATAAATGTCACTTTTTCGTTCTTTATTAAATGACTAAAAACATTCAAACAACATCTTTTGAATAAATTCTTCTGAAACCAAATTGAACAACAACATAAGGAAGCAAAGTTGTAAATATAATAAGAAACAAGCTTCCAACAATCAATTGCAAATGAATGAACCTCAATTAGTGACTGTCAGTTAAAGGAGTAAAAGAAACAGTCAACAGAAGAGGTGTGATAAAGAAAGAAACAGAGACAGAGTGAGAGGCAGAGAGTGAATGAACTGATAAATGTACCAGCAGTCCACTATAGTGCTGTGATGTCCATTATTTCCCAAATTGGTTATCGGGCTGCATTGATTTTCCCATTGAGCCTCCCTCTGAGCTCCAGGTTGACCCACACGAGCTGTCCGCCCACTGACTTGCTATTGAGCTTCTCGCCTGGATACCCACAGTTTGACCACCCATCCCCTCCCCAGTGATGAATCAGCACATGGGGGCCAGGAAAATACATCTCTATTATGTTTTTTAAATATGTATGTGTCTTTGTGGGGTTGCAGTGCAAATCTGGACAATGATTACTTTTGCAGGATGTAATTCAGATATCAGAGGTTATCGTTTTCTTTCCTTTCATATAGTCAATCCACATCTCTGTGGCATGTTCACAAAAGAAAAAAGCTTTTATACCTTCCCTCATTGATCATTGATTAGTTAAACTATTACATCTAACCCCACACGTCCTCAAGTGGCTGCCTGAATATATCTATATCACTTAAAGACTGAAGGGGGGGATTCAATTTCTGTGAGCTACAGAGAAAGATTCCCAAGAATATGAGGCTGAGATGCACGGCAGGCATGTCTGTCTATCAGCCTATCAGACTGTGTTTTTCTGCTCCAGCCTCAATAGATTCATTGCTGCCTCTCCTGCTTACTTTCTCTATAGATTTTAGGAGTGAACCCCACAAACACTCAATCTACACTCCATTAGAGTTTACAGATGGCAAGAGAGAGAGAGAAATAGAAGTGTGATGGCAATGAAAAAGAAGCTATAAACTCGGCATTATTGAGGCTGTTTGAAGCTGGCTATGGGGACAGGAGGGAGGAGGGAATGGGTGGCTCAGACGCAAATGCACCTTTCACACCCATGTCCACTCATCAAAGGGAAGCATCACTCTCTTCTGTGACAGTATACACCCACGCAATCACAAAGAGTGTGTACCTTTGCTTTCCCTCTTTACCGTTAGTCAGTGGACTCGAGCTGAGAAGCAGCTGGATGTTTTACCAACTCGGGACTGAGCGATAAAAGAAAGATCACATTTCTTTGTAGGTAAATAACATATGCTGAATGTGATTGATGCATCTGACAATGGTGTGTGTGTGTGTCTGAATGCAGCTTTCATTGGTATGCGATTACATGGAGACAAAGCTATGGTACTCATTGAATCAGACATCATGCCAATGTCTGGACATAACTACAGAACTCTACCCCTGTACACTTGCACTAACACTCTCATTCTCTCTCTATGTATATATTTATATATGTGTGTATATATATATGTGTGTGTGTGTGTATATATATGGTATGTAACGTGTAGTCACATGTTAACAACAAAACTCCTACCAGAACCATAAAAAAGCAGACATTAATAAATTCCGCCCAGAGCAAAAAGGAAAAAAACAAAGCCAACACAGCTCTGAGCTTCATCACTGGGTAAAGATGAGCTTGATGGCGAAAGTTAAAAAGATCTGACAGTTTGGGTGCATCGTGCCTGACAGCAGACAGCTTCATTTAGCAGAGTGAGCAGGCTGCCACTCACGGTTCTGCAAAACAGGCGGTGTTATTGGGTAATACTGTGTCTCTGTCACATTTCACTCATAGCCCACAAAAACACCCTGACAAGTATGTGATGCCAGTTTGCTGACTCCCAACTCCCCTTTTTAATTTCCCTGCGAGAAGAAAGCATGAGGCAAGTGGGGATGTAGTATTGGTTCGGTGGTAACTGAAGGATGGACGTGATTAGAAAGTTTAGATCATAAAGTTTACGCTTAAAGATCAACACCTTCTACTATAGTCTAGTAACAACACTTTATGTTTGCTGATCATCATATACTCCTGGACACAAGAGTGTCCAGGAGTATATGAATGATATGAATCCTGACATTACATCTGTTTATCTCCAGTGACCTCACACGAGGTCACATTTTCCTTTTCAGTTTCAGATCCCCGTTGCAACAGAGACTCAGGTGTCTTGTTCAAGAATGCCATGTGTGTTTTGAGGAGGTTGAAGATGGGGGGTTAATGAGGGGAAGATACACTTACCGTTGAAGCCGGTGAAGTTTCCCCACTCGAACAGCGAGCTGTTGAAGGACGGCAGGGAGCCGTTGAAGGATTGCAGGGAGCCGTTGAAGTAGACATCAGTTCCATTGGAAGGGTTTCGGATGGTGTCTGTGAACAGATTCATCTGCAACAAGGTCTTGATCAGGTAGCGCAGCATCGTGGTGCACAGAGGGACCTGCACTCCCTCTCTCTGTACTTCTCACTGTCTCTCTCACTCTGTTAATTTTAAAAGTGTGACTCTGCCTGCTGCTGAATATGCTTTTCCTCCTTACTCGGGGTTAAGAAGAGCTAAAGAGATGCTCTTTTCATCTCAAGTTGAATCAGACATTTCCAAACATTTTGAAGAAAAAAAGCAGAGAAATCTTGAATAAAAAATAAAAGTGAGTGAAAAGAAGTCAGACGATTAGGAGATTAATTGCTTGTAGATGTCAGACTGAGTCAGGGGCCCCTCGCTGTGAATCCCTCCCAGCATCGGATTGTTCCTTCCTCCTTGTTTCTTTTGTTCTGGGATCAAATAACTTCACATGCTGTCTGCCGCCATACAAAACAACAGCTTCTCGCTGGTGTAAAAGAATCCAGCAATGTGATGATGACCCTTTCGAATTGCTCTCCTCTCTCCAACCCCTCCCTCTGGCTCCTCCTGTGTCCCTCCCTCCCTCTCCAGCTCTCCTCCTCTCTCGCGCTCTCTCTCTGCGGTGGGGTCCTGAGGGTTTCAGAGGAGCGAGAGAGAGCAGGTGCTGTTGGCAATAAATGTTTAATTATTAGATTAATAATCATCCCAGGAGGCTGTGAATCAGGGCGGTGGAGAAAAGGAGGTGAAAAGACGCATCGTCACCATCTTAACCATACGTCCAAAAAAGGTCATCACATATGCATAAATGAACACATACAAACAAACCTGGGACTAACTAAACTCCTGCTGGCAGTGTTTGTTTCCTGCTGTTCCACATTTTCAAAGCACATTGCATGCAGACTTTTTCCTTTGTCCACATCAACAAATACCAGAGTGGCTCTGTCTCTAAAATGACTTTCTCAGCAGTAAAGTGCAAGTTGGTTACAGCATCCTATCCTATAGCATCAGTGTTTGTTTTAAACTAAGCAGCAGAAAATCACTTTAATTCATTTAATTTTTAAAAAGTCAAAGAAACAAACTTACTCAGCAATTAACTCATTTTCAAACATGCATAGCAAACATAACAATAACACTTTATAGCAGCCATCTTTAATAAATGCTGAATTTCTAATTAAACTTTATTAGCACTTTTTACTGTGAACAAACAATGATATTATAATAATGTTTACCATTTAATTTAGTTTCATTTTAAACTGTCTAAATCACAAGATTGCAAACTTTAACTATCAGTTTACGATATACTATAAAATAACAGATCGAAGCAATGCTTACATTAACTATTGATTAGGTAAAGATGCAGTTATTTTTTGAGGTTTTTTTGTTGAAAAAAAGCAGCATCTGCTTCATAATAGCGTGACTTTAGCCACTCTATAATGCAGTTTCTTTTAGCTTTGTTTGCCAACCACTATATATCCTGTTTCTATCCTGTGTCTATGTGGATGAACGAAATGTAATCACATGCCTTCATGCTCAAGCATGCTATAGCTCTTAAAGCATAGTCTGCATATCATCATGGATACACACATGCGATCATAGCAGCACGGTCACATGTGGCTCCTGGACACCCCACTGACAGCCTCAGTGTGACTCCCATTAATGATGCCCATACACCATCCGGGGCCTGTCCTCCTGCTCCATCACTGTGACAAAGGGAGGCAACAAACCAACAAAGATGCCGTGACGACCCCCGTCCCGCGCCCTCTTCTTCGTGTCTTTTCCAGTCCCTCTTTATTTTAGGCTGTTTTCTATTCATGGGACATGTGTGCCAGCTAAATCCACACATACAGTGTTAATGGACATTCAATATGGGCATGCTATGGAAGAAGGCTGAGTTGCAATGGAGAATCGATAGCCACTGTCAGGCTACATTGTGTGTGAGAAACATGTTATCTTGTCAGGTTGTTCCAGGATTTTACATGGATGTACTTCAAAGAGTTTCAAAGATGAGTATGGAACACATTGTATATGTGTTCCATATATATATATGTCTAAAGTCCTGGCATATAACATGAAGAAATAATCCTTCTCTATTTCATGTTGACCATGTTAACTTTTATTGCCACTTTTTATTTCTAACATAAACTAATATTTCTAACATAAACTAATGAAGCGGCAGCAAAGTGCCAGTACAAATATACATCTATGATTGCATGCTCCCTGGGTGCTCTCCTTAGCCACTCGTAATTCTCAGTAATGACTCTCCTCGGCCACGGAAGCTGCCATTTTCATGATCATATCATTTCTGCAGTGTACAGATGGTGTTTTTAAAAAATTCTGTTGTGTGAATAAATAAAAGTAGCATCATATTCTCTTTCAGGTCATCTGATAATTATTTTCTTGAATCTTCTGATTGTTCATGGTAAAAATATCTAATATTCTCACACTTTATGGTGTTGTGTGATGTCAAAGAATGCACTACATCCTGAGTTTAAGATCATACACATAATTCACTTATTATATACATGGAATAAAATAGCTTTTTGTATGTTTAGGAGGTCAGTGGCTTGGCCCCTGACCCCTGGCACCTCTAACTGTACTCTTTCATAGAGCAAGTCCACTACAGTGATCACTCAAAGCTGGGTCTACTATCTACTACTTGGTAACAGAATCCCCAGCAAACAGAACAGTGAAAACCCTGAAACATCTTGCTGTGAAAGATTACTGTTAACCTCTCCACCACGATTCTGCTGATTTGCAAAAGTTAAAAGTGATCAGGAAAAACTGTAATTTTCTGCTCCATGTCAACCACCACTATATCTGACTGGTTGGGCAGCAGCTGCTTGTCTGTCTGGACCTCAGCTCTGTCGTTCTCAACCACCTTCGGCAGTGTGTCCCATCGGGAGTTGGTTACTTCTAATCCATATGTGGCACAGATGTTCCTGCTACTTTACGCTGGACTGTCTAAGCTGTTAAACCTGCAACTTGGGTGAGTAAGCTGTGTTGAACTATAAACACTGACATTCAAGCTTGAGAGGATTGTAGAAACTCAGTTTTTGTCTTTTATAGTGTATTTAAATTTATACATATTTCATAATTACCAAATTTTGAGTGCAATGAGAAAATGAGGACTTTTACACTGTACTGTACGAGAGAGACACCCAGTGAAACTTGTCAGAGTGTATTCAATGTTTTTCATAAACAATAAAACATTCAAATCTAAGAGTATCATTATTGCCTCATGGTACAAGTAAGTACCTTTTACTGCTTGGAATGTTCTTTTTGCTCTTCAAAAAGTTACAAAGTTACAAATACATTGCATTTATGCATAAGTGCACTCACCGATCCAGATCTGATTTGCAACAATTTGCCCTCTGCGTCATCCGGCTGACACACAATTTCACTCAGACAGGCAGGTACATAACCCTATCTCCACTAGCTGCACGAGCAGAAGCACAACAGACTCGATAAAGGATTTTAAAGCATGACTATGGAATTTCACGAGATCAGAAAAGCCCCTGTTTTAGCAACAGCAAGTCATGTTGACCTCTCCTGCAACAACAGCTGCAACAGTTATTTCTTGAAAAAGCTAATTTTTTAATTTGCATGTAATTTTTTAAATTTTAAGTAAGACGGGAATTATTAGTTTGTTATTATTAGTTTTATCAGTGATTTAGATTATTTAATTACAGATCATAAAGTTAAAATGCACATTAGAATAACATAATAAACTAGTGGTACAAAAAATAACACAAAGGCTAACATAATCACACATCTGAACAACATAATTGAATTTTGGATAAACACTCTGAAACAGGAAAAGTCATGAAATATGAGATGATGGTGTTTTAATTTAACAGTTACAGGATAACTGTGTTAAACAGTTACCATAACTGTAGCTGTTACCTATAAACATTATTATTTAATTATAGATACCTTACCGACTCTATGTGATCAGAACATATAGTGCCAGGTCTGTAACAGGGCCGTAAATGAACACATATGCAGGTGTGGGAGAGGCTCCCTGCCCTGGCTGATATTCTGATCTCATTTTTAAAAAAACTTTCCACCACTGAATCAAAAATGGTATCAAGAATTTGACATTCCTGTAGTATATTGTACCTGTAGGTTCACAGACATAGTCATTAACATGACTGGAGCTTAAATAGCCATAGTGCTGTCAGAGTAAAAGCATTTGCGACAATTGTAGTAACATTTAGTAAAATAACACCTGTTTTTAGACAGGTTTCATTTCCGTTTAATCCATTTCATTTAATAGCTGGACATTTTCTAACCAAGTGTGACCGTGGTGCTGAATAGCAGGTATCTGCATGGTGACCTTTTGCTTTGTTATAAGGATCCCAGTTTGAGGCATGAAACCAAATTTCATGCAAATCCATCAAAAGGGGGATGAGTGGTGACACACTGGGTGTTTGGCCTTTCATACAAATGTTAATGCAGAGATGGATACAGATGGGTCATTAATGTCAGCGCCCTGTTGGACGGAACGCTCTGTCTCGCTTTGACACACTTTACAAGCCTTTTAGCATCCACACGCTGCTTTACAAAGAGAAAAACATGAAGTTATCTGTGCGATTCCTTTGATCGATACAATGCAGACTTTTTAGACTCACAGTTACATTGTCAGAGTCACGGGACGGTGGTTTCATCATGGTTACTATTCAGAATTTAACAATGGGAATTTTGGGCCATAGACTACATGCAAAATATGGACAAGTGTCTGGATTTGAAAAGTGGAGCTAGTGTGGAAGTGTCTTATATCTGCATTATATTTCAAATGACCAAACTGCTCCAGCCTTTTTTAATATAATATGGCCCCATTTAGAGTGAAAAAAGAGGATTACCTTTTGACTGTCATCTCAGGTCACTGCTGCAAACCCTTAATCATGACTGCTGAACTGGAAGTAATAAATAAAAATGAATATAATGTTTTTTCTTGAATTATCATATGAGTGTGCAGTCCTACAATTTCTCAGTCAGATCCACCCTCCTGGTGGTGGTGATACCCAACATTCTCATCTCAAAGGTTTAACTTTGATATATATAGTGTGATGCTGATTAAATAAAAGTTCTGATCACCAAACTGATTAGGACACATGACCTTCTGACCATGTCTATGCAGAATTGGATGACCAGCTATATAATCAGTGCAAAGATACTTTACTAGACATGTGGAAACATTTATTTTCTGTGACTAGCAGATATAAATTTGGCAAATCAACAAGGCAAGTTATTACAGTTAGTTAGTTAACAAACAACACAGCAAATCCCTCACTGAGAAGCTGAGCTTAGCATAGGAAGTTACAGTGATGTGATTCTAAGAGGTGAGAAAACTATCCTGAGGTCATCCTTACAGCTGAAATCCTATTGCTCACTTGAAACTCACTATTGAAACAGAGCTCAGACTGCTGACAGTACCATGCAGGTACTAAACATCTCCCAGACAAACGTAAGAGCATCTTTTTGTGTTAGCCAGGTTAACATAAGCATTCTTACAGTTTCACTGAAACAATGAGAGATTAACATTGCCTTTCAACTCAAAGCACTTTCTACTGCAAGTTTCATTACCCCAGTCACACACACTGTTATCTACACCTAGTACTTTTTACCAGTCGTACACACTCACACACCAGTAGATGCATATATTCTAAGTGTGCAGTGACTAAAACTCTAGAACTAGGACGACATTCATACATAACCAGGTGAAAAAGAAGTAGAAAATTTGCATCGTTTTCATTTTCATGGACTAGAAAATGAAAACATAAAGATTTTCATTTTGTTGTCTGGTTCTACTAACTTTGGACACAAGTGAAAATGTCTCAAACTTAAGTCCCTTGCTCAGAGACGTCCCAAAATAACCACGTTTAACAGGAGACAAATTTTATGACAAAAGTAATGATCACACAGGGACATTATTATTATTCCAGAGTGCTGCTTAAATTTTCTGAAACTGCATATTTAATGAAGGAGCTGTATCATGTCGCGCTAATGCATTAGCCATTTTAAAGTCATTAAACTTGAATTACAACAAGCTTCCCAGCCCATGCATCTTTCATTAATCTTAGTTTTTTTAAAACACATTTTATCAAAAACATATTCTTTCAAAATACTGTAATTTTTTTACTCTAAGACTTAAAGTACATTTAGTTTTGTGCCCTTTGCACTGGGAGGATTTACCTTAAATGCTACATAGTAAATGGTCCTCGCAGAAACATGTAAAGTTTAAAGTAAAATCTGTCCTGATTGCAGGAACTCATAGTCATATCAGTGCTTTTCCTGTCAGTGCAAAGACAAGGCGTTATTCTAATTTCCCCAAACGAGTGTCAGCTGGGATGAAGTGCAGTAAATGTCTGAAGAGTCCTGAGCGCCGAGACGCGGTTTGCTGCCAGCACCTTTAGGCAGACGGGCAGAAAGGTGAAGCCTGTCTGGCTGCCACTAGACATCACACGCTACCAGGGTGTCACATCTGTGCCCAGGTCTGGTAGTCTTCATTTCTGGGGTCTGCTGCTGTAGTTGGCCCCTTGGGAACCTCTGAGCTGGGGCAAAGACAGCTGGATCCCCAACCCCTCTCTCCTGGCTGGAGAGTGGTGAGCTAAAGCCAGGCAAGCAGCCAGATTCAGCATCCCAACCAGGCTGCAGGTGTACTGCCATCAGGGAAGGAGGTGGCAGTAATTGCAGTAATTTTTTTTCTTTCTTTTTTTTGGCAGTAAATACCATGTGCCTCTGACCTGGGCAGGCATGCAGTTGGCAGGGTCCATCATTAGAGCTCGGTATTCGCTTCTGGCCATATGCTGGAGTGCCATAATTGGTGCTTCTGTCCTTTACATTTAGCTGGCAGGCCAGAAGGAGAGGCCCACAGAGCAAAATGGCCGCTGTCTCCCTCTGGGGTGCTGTGTCCAATCACACCTCTCACAAACTGGCTCTCCAGGAAACCCTGCGGCTCATTACCTCATTTCCTCCAATTGCCTCATAACTTCAAAGCCAACTTCAAAGCCTTTGGATGGCCTGCTATCATTGGTGAAACCTAGACAACCAAGCCCCTTTAAAAGCAAGAGAAATCTTTGTGTGTCTTCTTCATCTATTTCTGCCCACCGACAGTTAGCAGGAAGCATAAGTGGGAGAGACAGAGCCAATATGCTTTAGTCGGGGGATTATCTGATCTCCAGGGGCCTAAGTTACATGCAGGGCTATGAATGGAGGAAGTTAAACAAAACACTAGCTGCACCCCACACCCCAGCTGCAAAAACCTTGAGCAAACTCTGGATAATTGCACAACAAAAGCACAATTAGACACAAGCTTATGGATATTAAGTAGGAAAAGATGGACCTGTCATTTATCCTATCACATATTTGCATCTCATGAATTCTCCTCCACACCCTTGCACATTTGTTTTCTATTCTTTCCTTCATACTATTTTATTTTCAGATGAATGCAGATAAATGCAAAGTACTAATTTAAATATGCATTAATATTAGAACTGGCCCCACCTAAACTGAAGGTGGTAATTTTGGTAAGCCCCCAACCGTGTCTGCTCCCTCAGGTTATATTCCTCCAGTCCTGCAGTGGGCCACTGCCTTTTCAAGTGCTTCTTAGAGACTGACCCTTTGCACCATGCTGCAGTGAGACTTTGATGTGACTTGCCTGGAAAAAGACCTCGCGCCTTTCAATGAGATTGGTTCGCGTTCTCACAATCAGTGCCTGAGGACCTTC
Source organism: Haplochromis burtoni (assembly GCF_018398535.1). Classification (NCBI taxonomy): domain Eukaryota; kingdom Metazoa; phylum Chordata; class Actinopteri; order Cichliformes; family Cichlidae; genus Haplochromis; species Haplochromis burtoni. Next base: position 418,918 of record NW_024582721.1, read on the forward strand.
AAAACACAGGAGTTCATTCCAATCAGGGCTGGGGAGAGAAAATATTGAGGCGCCAGTGTGCAGAGGTCTGCGTTATATTGATTGGCGCTAAAAAAGATGACTTATTTGTCAGCCTCAGAATTTGAAGGAGGAGTAAACTTTTGAGCTAGATTGCTTTCCCACAGTGCTGTACGCAGCAGACAGCCAACTTCAAAGAGGCCATGCATTCCGAGGGGAAAAAATCAATGGCGAGTATCAGTCCCCGCTTGATAAGTGCTTTAACTACGACTCACCTGGTGAGTCTTTGCAGACATTCTCCTTCTTATCTGATGAACCTGAAAATCTCATTTTAACTGTTAAATGCCAGACAAATGGTACAAAATAATATATATATATATATATATGAAACAAACTATCAAATAAACGTGTCCTGCTGGGCCTTCTCTAGCCTCCATCTAGGTATATTCCCCAGGTGCTGAGGCCTCCTCCTAGCTCACTATACCATTTTTCCCAAGCTTGAAAGATGAGCATAATCTGACTAGGAGGTGGGCTGCTACTGACCAGTAACCATCACCCTTTATTTCTCTTTCTTTTTTCTTTTTTTTGTGGCAGTGAATTATGGATTTTAGCCATCTGGCCATCCAGGCGGGGTAGGGAGGAAAATGATATGCTTGACAGACGACTTTAACAAAGATGTGGCAAGAGAGAGGGGGCGTGTCTGCAATCACAAGCTGAATTATCGCAAGCACGACTGGGCTATTGTGTGCTTTGATGGGTTGGTTATTCACAGCTGGGGCAGTCCAAATTGTTCTTTTATATTCTTTTATTGTACTTTATTGAGGCCAGAGGGGCTCTGGAAATGATTAACAGACAGAACAACAAGACAGACCCATTGTTAGCCTTTCCCTCTTCATTTAGTCCCTATCCATTTATTTCCAACACCGTCTCAATGATGTAAATGCATAAGCTTTGCTTGGTTAACTGTGCCATCACTGGTCAGGTTCCGGAAAATTGGATAGGATAACACAGCAGGTGCAGTCAAACTGAAGAGGTGTGTTTTTATTACTGTTTGACAGAAAGCTTCATAGTTTGGAAAATCTAGCCATCTCTACTGCAAAAGTGTAACTTTTTCTACCTTTCACAAGTGTTGGTAGGATCCGGGGAACATGGAGTCACATAATTTGGAGAGACATAACATGATATAAGTGACATAACCGTGAGGGATATGGTGGATTGACACTCTGTATAGTCCATCCGTTGGTTTTTTTTTGTTTTTGTTTTTGTTTTGGGATTTTTTTGTTTGGTTTTGTTGTTTGTTTGTTTTGTTAGTTTATTTCTGTCTTGTTCTTTGTTTTACATTCTTTTTTCCATGATGAATATTCTTTCATATTTCTGTATACAATTTATTTGACTTGTATTTTGTGTGCTCTAAAAACTCAATAAACATATTGTTGCAAAAAACCTTTTTCTGCCTGAAACTTTAGAAAACTATCTTGGTGACTTGATTCACTCATCATCCTTTCTGCAGATGCCTAACACGGTACTTTGACATTAGAATAACAAGGATTGTGGAGCAAGCCAAGTCGCCCACTCTGTATGCAGCCCCCTCTTCCTCCTGCTCTGCCTTTCTGTTGTGCTTCTTCCATCTGATGTCCATTTTACAGCCCACCTCTTCTGAGCCTCAGGGGTGGTCGGGGGGTGAGAGCAGCCAAGGCCAGCTTAACAAAACCTCTCAAAGGGCACCAGTCCCTCCTGCCACTCCAGAAACCAAACTAGACAAAATTTTTATGGCAATTAGGGTCGAGTGAGAGTGGCTCCTTTCCAGGCACCCACTGGCTTTCCTCTGCCAGTGGGTGCCTGTGTCAGCACACTGAAACCATTAGCACAGCTAGCACAGAAGGTCCACTGGCAACGACTAATTGTTGGCCTCTCAGGAAATGACAGAAGCTCTAATGGTGATGCAATCCTGTAGAGATCAGAGACAGTAACTTTAGAGTGACTGGTGGTGTGCCTAGACATTTGGCTCTTTCACTGAGTCAATTTCATTCTCATTCATTCACATCAAAGGATGTTTGCATCACTAAATTCATGTTGTACCATGGCCTTGCTTTAACAAGTAGGTAGGATGACTTTTATATGCAC
>NW_024582721.1:421061-438264 GCF_018398535.1 Haplochromis burtoni
TGTGTGTGTGTGTGTGTGTGTGTGTGTGTGTGTGTGTGTGTGTGTGCTTGCAGCCTGAATTCATAGGCGTGTGTATGTGTGTATGAGACTGCACTGTCTCACTGTTCATTCTGATGATTTTGGGTTGAGATGAATTAAATATCCATCAATTACTGCATTTTCAGACATTTGTTTTTACATTACAAAATCTAAATTATAATACCTTCAGTATTTTAACATATTTCAAATTTTCCACAAAGAAAACATTTGCCACACTTATTAAATTCAAAGAAATCAAAGTGCTTATGGAGCGCCTATCTGAAAATCACCCTTCCATCCTCACCACCACAATTCCAAACCTCCCAGGTTCTTTTGCACACACCTCCCAGGACCAACTCTCTGGGACAATGCACAGCATATCATCTAATTAAGGCACCAACCATTTCATTGAAATCATTAGGAGAGTCTTGCTAAGATCTGATGCTTGATCGGATTTCAGGCTTGATCCTAGCATTAAAGTATTATCACTCGTCCATCTCTCTTTCTCGATTTGCTTAAATCATACATTTAGCCTCAAGTCTAAATGTTGTGAAGAATTGTGACATGTTTAATTTGTTCACGGCCAAGCGCTATTTCTTTATCAGATCTTCAGCTGAATGCTGTTAGGATTTCTGCTCTTTTCTGTTCTTTTCATTCAAAGCTTATGAAGAGTAGCACATAAGCTCAAGCAGACAGAAATCTTTTTTTTTAAATATTGACAGGTCCATGTTTTAGCAGCAGATAGCATGATATGATCGCTAAACAAGACAATAAAAGCTGTAAAAGTTCAGTGCTAATATTCATAATTAAAGTTTGTTTAAAAACATGCACTAAATGCATGAAAAAATACTTGTAGTGTAGATTTTTTCATGCATTTCAGTCTCAACTTTGTGTCTAATGTGAAATTGGGGTGAAATTACCCCTCCCCCGAGTTCAATGTAGCGTGGTGATTTTTAATATTTAAGGAGTAATGGAGGAAGTATCTTGTCAGCCTTACTGTGTTATCTCTTCTTAAGTTTTAACAATAGAGCCGGTAACCCCTGTTTGTTCATCCGTTCAAAGCTCATGTCTTTGTCTACCAAAGCTGTGAGTGATTACCGTTCATTGGAAGGGGCAGCCCTTTAATTAGCCAGGGATCCCAGGGGTACCATTACCACGGGGTAATCTTGCCCCTCTTTATTATCCCATTTTAATATTGACTAAGAAAGAGATACACGGGGTGGGGCAATTTGGTTTCCTCATACAGGACACGAGCTCCCTTGAATATTCATGTGGTTTTGGAGTAGGTGCGTGGGTATGGACGACATGTGACAGGGATGATGGACGACCTGGGTCAGGCATCATCTGGGGACCCTCACACTATAACAAAAGGGGATGTAAGTTCCACAGGACTTAATAAAGTGGATATGCCGCAAGATAAAATACTGGAAAACATTCCAGTCCATTATGTGAATATTAAGGAATATATGCACAAAAATTCCTGATTCCATCTTCGCCTGTGTTGCAAGCAAGATTCACATTGCTTTCCAAGGGCAATTAGGCAAAACCCATACCTGACAGCACAGGGATTTGAATCAAAGTCTGGGAGCTAAGGAGGAGTTATTCCTCACTGGCCTTTCCTCCCTGAAAATTACAAACAACTGATGGTATTAGGTTAAACTGTCAAAGAGAAGACAATTTCTTCAAAAAGTAAAGTCTTTCCTGTCAAAGTCACCTTTTTCTCTGGTAACAAAGTTAAAGAAAGCAGCATCCATCAAAGCACAGAAACTAATTCCTGCCAAGGACAGAGCTGATCTCTTCCATTTTCACCCCAAGTGCACTTCTCTGAAACCTACTTTAATTAAAAGTCTGAGTGGAAAAGGAACATATTTCATTCAGCAACTTCTCTTACCTTCCTTTTCTCTCTCTTCAAGTCAGTTTTCCTCCCATTGTTCCCTGACTCAGCTGCTCATTTCAAATGATGTCAAATGAAGAGGCACATCACAGGGCCCGAGTAATTACCAGCATCTATGAATGTATTTTAGCCATCGTGTTTAGGAATAGAAAGATTAAGGATGAAGAGACATATGTTGTCAAGCACTAACCTTGGAAGGACCTGACATGCATCTTTCACAAACATCTTTCACAAAGTGGCTTCAGCAGCCTCTCAGAAATCTTCCAAATGCAATTACAGCAGGGGATTATGTCCCTTATTCAAATTCAAATTGGCCACAGTGTGTGTTTAAGAGTATGTTTTTTGCATGTGGAAATGAAAAAGGGTTGTTATTGGCAGCTGATCCCCCCTCAGGGCTTCAGACATCCTGTTTGTCTTGAACCACCTGGTGAACGGTGTGTACACTATAACACTGTTTCTAGATTATGAAAATCTGCTGCTGTCAAAAGCACTTTGTTGCTGTATTCCAAGTGATAAAAGTCAGGCCATTTCTGTGATGTGACTTGCAATCAGAGCATAAGTGTTTCAGTGCTTCAACACTGCACAACAACACACTTTATGCATCCATTAGTGCTGTCAGTATTTACAGGAAAGGAGGAGATATTTTATTAAAAACTATAACCCTTTTTCTATTTGTCCATCCATCTCTTCACGTTATCCTGAAGGCTGAATTCAGCCACTCTTTGGAGAACACTTGTATCCACCATCGCATTCTCAGTCTTTGACTTCCCAAAGATCATGACCGTATGTGATAGCAGCAACACCTGCTGACACCATGCCAATCCGAGTGCCTATCTCCAACTCCCCTCTACGCTCACTCGTGAACAAGACCCTGAGATGTTTAAACTCCTTAACTTATTCCTAAATCATATTCTTATCAGGGTCGCGGTGGGCACTGGAGCCTATCCCAGCTGTCGTAGGGCTAACACACAGGGACTCCCGCATTCACAAATGGGCAATTCAGATTTTTCAATTAACCTATCCTCACAAAGTGCATGTCTTTGGACTGTGTGAGGGTGCTGGAGTACCTGGGGAGAACCCATGCAAACACGGGGAGAACATGCAAACTCCACACAGAAAGAACTCAGGACCTTCTTGCTGTGAGGCAACAGTGCTAACCACCGTGCCACCGTGCTATTCCTAAACCATTCGAGAAGATAATTCTCATCCCAGCTGCTTTGCCCCAATTCACCCCAACGTGAGCTGGAGATCATTGCTCAGTGAAGCACATCATCTGCAGAAGAAGAATCTGAAGAAAATGCCTGGATGGATGGAACTGGACTGGTTCTTATATAGCGCTTTTCTACTCTATCTGAGCACTCACTGCGCTTTACAGTTACCCAATCTAAGTGCTTCCTATGTGACATTTACACACATGCATACTCAAGTGGACGCATTGGGTTAGTATTTGCCCAAGGATATTTGGCATGCAGGCTGGAGTGGTGACCTGTTCTACCACCAGAGCTAAAGCCAGGATGGATGGATGGATGGATTTTTTCAATTTACTTCTTGTGAATAAAGTTAGATTCTACAGAGCCCCGCAGGGGACATGGGAGAGAAAAAAAATTAAGACGGACTTTTGCGAGATCTCGCAAAACTAACTCGGGAACTTGCAAAACTTGAATTCCAACAATGGCGGCAGCTACTTAGTTGTAATATTACTCTTTATGGGTCACAAAATACACTTTTAAGATATTTTGAGGCATGAATGTAGTTGTGTAAACGTCAGATACCTGCTCGGTTTACAAGACATCACATATTTGCAAAAGTGCTCCGACGTTTTCGGAGATCTGACACCCACCATCTCGAAGCTAATGGGAGGTCGAGACCTACTACAGCCAGGAGGAACACCGCTTTCCCGGCACATCGTGCCTCGACCTCCCGGTTGGCTTCGAGCTGGCAACCTCCGAAGAATGTGGCTAAAACTTTTGCGAGATCCCGAGTTTCTTTTGCGAGATCTCGCAAAAGTCCGTCTTAATTTTTTTTCTTCTCCCATGTCCCCTGCGGGGCTCCGTAAGATTCCATGCTTGGTGCTATAGGTTGGGTAAAACCAATCTATAGAGTCAATGTGACATTAAAGATAGAAAGTTATGTAGAATCCCTGTCTGAGTGAAGATTTGTTCAGCCGGAGCTTTGCCAGACCAGTCCAAATAAAAATGATAGGCTTGTTCTTTTTGCTCCATACTGCAATATTTCAGTTTGCATTTTGCATGCAATTCACACAGTAACCTAAATGTACCTCACATAGCCCAGTGTTTGCTGTTTTGCACAGTGAATGTACTTTTCTTGTCTTTAAGGCTTGGATTCAGTTTCCATCACCTTCAAGTGTTTTCTTGGGTCAAGTGCCGATGACACGCTCCGTTTCAAGTATTCACACTGGAATATAAGGTGAACACTTGAATAAGCAAGAATCAATGGGAAATGCGGCAGTCAGGGAGGACACATAAATATACTCTTGATGGACACAAACTTAGTAAAGTTGGCTTTGTGCATTTTGTTTAATGAGTCATTTCACTTGCCAAACATTTGAGTGAAACAGGACTTTCCACCCCTGAGGTTTCTCTATAAAAGAAAGAGAAAGAGTACTCTCTCTTCTTTCCTTAACCAGAGAGGGGTCACATGTGTGGTTGTGTTTGAGAGGCATTAGTGCTCCATGGTAATCAAAGACTCTGGATAGAGAGGGAGGGAAGAGGGGATATAAAGAGACTCGGTTGGGTGCCAGAACAGCCCCCTCTGCACCCGATGCCTTTTAATTAGGCTCACAGCAGGGACGCTACACCGGCACACACGCTGCTCATCGCTCACACACAGATGCATGATGGTCCTCATATAAGCTGACAGTCACATACCTCTTTCTGCTTCATTATTCCGGCATATGTGTCATCTCCATTTTTTTGTTAAATTGGGGGTTCAGATGTCAGCTGTCTAGGCATCAGAGAAGCAAAGAAGCACTGAGTGTTCTTAAGTCCGGTGACCCTTTTCTTTTAGGTAATCCTGCCATTGCATGGGCTTTCTGTCCAACAAGTATTATTTGTGATGTATCCTTTGCATCTAATTTCTGCATATTAATGAAAATATAGAAGACAAATGGGAGAAGTGATTGATTATTAACTCACTTTAAGGTTTACCATGCACCAAAGGATGTTAAAATTATGCCTGTAATGCATAAAGCTATGAAAGGGATATTGTTATCTACTATGTGCTACTTAATTTTCCTTCTTTTCCTTTGCCTCTACAGCTTCATAATTTCAACCATGAAGTTTTCTGCTCATTAAATTTACTGACATGATCAATATTCTTTGATACAGAGCTCACCATCTGCCTGCACTCTTCTGATTGTTGACGTTTGGTCAGTGACCCTTAACCTTGCAGGGACATGTCATGACACTAAAAGTCATCCTGATGCTTCCTAAAACAGTAAAGGTAAAATCCTTAACCAGCAGGAGAATTCAACTAGACAGTTCAAACAGACCTTCTTCTAGAAAAGTCTTCTCATGAATATGAGGCAGGCAGATAGATATTTTTTTCTGTTGGTTTCCAACTGGGATTGCCAGGAGTTAGCATAGTGGTGTGATTTTAAATTCAAGCTGCACACATTATCATCCACCAATTCATATCCATCAGGAGGCAAGGAAGGGAGTCTTTGACACATGAAGGTCATAATGATACACTCCTATCCTTGAGATTTAGTTCAATTATGGAGGGATGTAGTTTGGTATTTTAAGAATCTTTCATTTCCCTGTTCTGTCAAAAAACCCTGCATGGGGAATGTGGATTTTTTTAGACTACTGAAACTCATTCGCACATTTGTATAATTATGGTAAGGAAATCAGCATTATTCATGGTTTGTCTATTAGTCACTGACTGGACCTCTTTTCACTTGCAAGCAGAGCTGGGATAGTTAGAGCTGAGGTGGTTAGTCTATTTATATATTTATATTACATACATTTTTTAGATGTTTTCTTCTGCATCCTCCATATTCTGTCAGTTTTAATCTAAGCTCCGTTAATGAAGCTCATTTAAAAGGTACAAGTCATGCAGGCCAAAATCAAGGAAAAGCACTGACCACCATCAATCAGTAGGTGTTTCGTGTGGCGCTTCCTGCATCTCACCTGGACCTCGTCAGCAAGCAATCAGCAGGGGGGCTACTGAAACCAGTGCAACTCGCTACTTCTTGCCAGTTCATTATGTGCTCCATGGTGGTAAATTGTAAATCTCCTTTACCTGCTTTTTCCCTGTGTAACCTTGTGTTTAGAGGTTGTTGTTTCTCACGGTTTGGACTCACCTGGACATCTGTTTCGCCTCCTTGCCTGCTTGCTTGCTTGCCTACCCTCCGGCTGCCCATTACATTCAGACACTCTGGCATGAACCTCCCCTCCTCAGAGCTGCAAGTAAGGAAAATAAACTCACCACCAAACGTTTCTCAGTCACCTGCTCCTTACCCATACAATAACTCCTCCGTCTGTTACAGAATCCTCTTGTTCCTCTGTCTCTTGCCATGACCTCCTCAGTGTCCCAATTTCCTAGGGCCACCCTTTCCTGCTACAGTCATCTTTTCCCCGTTGCCATATCTAACTAGGATCACATGTTTCAAACATTCTCTGTTACAAAATAAAAACTCTTGTACATAGTTATACTACGTATTTGGTGTCTGCATTAGCATCCACTCCTTGGGAAAACCTTCAGTTCATGACAGATACATTCATTTTCATTGCATTAAAGGATAAGAGTGTGATGGTAACAGTAAACTGCATCCAGGACAGAAACATTATGCCACCAACACAAGTTTGGCTCCTTAGTGTATTTCAATGGTTAAATATAACCCATTAATATCTCTATTAATGGGTTGCTTATAACAGCCCTTTAAGCTGGTAGTGATTAAACCATTACTTAAAAAGCCAACACTTTAACCAACTTTCTTAGTTAATCATGAGCCAATCTCCAATGCTCCTTTCATCTAAAATATTATTGAAAGAGAAGATAGATGTAAAACAGCTATCTGATCATCTGCAGAGGGATGATTCACAGTTATATTCATACATACGGGAACACTGAAACGTTTTTTTTAGCTGTTTACTGAAACATATTCCAATTTTAGTCATATATTGGACATAATGTTTAGACTCAGCTTTCATTTGAGGGTATCCACATTCAAACTGGATGAAGGGATTAGGAGTTTCAGCTCTTTAAAATGTGTCACCCTCTTCTTAAAGGGACTAAAAGTAATTGGACAATTGACTCAAAGACTACTTTATGGGTAGGTGTGGGCAGTTTCTTTATTATGTCATTATCAATTAAGATGAAAAAAGACATGGAGTTCATTTGAGGTGTGGTGCTTACATTTGGAAGATTTTGCTGTGAACCGACAACATGCAGTCAAAGGAGCTCTCCATGCATATAAAACAAACCATCCTTAAGCTGCAAAAACAGAAAGAAATATCCAAGAAATTGCTACAATATCTACTGTTTGTTACATCATGAAAGAAAGGAAGCACTGGTGAACTCAGCAACACAAAAAGATCCGGACGTCCACAGAAGACAACAGTGATGAATGATCGCAGAATCATTTCCATGGTGAAGAGAAACCTCTTCACAACAGCCAACCAGTTGAACAACCTCCAGGAAGTTGGCTTATTATATCCAAGTTTAAAACCTCTGGAACAGTTCATGATCCAAAGCATACCACATCATATGTAAAACACAGCAGAGGCAGTGTGATGGCCTGGCCGTACATAGCTGCCCGCAGCACTGGGACACTAGTGTTTATTGATAATGTGACACAGGACAGAAGCAGCCGAATGAATTTAGAGGTGTTGAGACATGCTGTCGTCTCAAATCCAGCTAAATGCAGTCAAACTGATTGAGCAATGTTTCATAATATAGATGGACAATAAGCCAAAACATACAGCCAAAGCAACCCAGGAGTTTATTAACGCAAAGAAGTGAAAGATCCTTGAACTGCAAACTCAGTCATCTGATCTTAAACCAACTGAGCATTCATTTCAGTTGTTGACTAAACTTTGCACTCAAAGGCCTTCACACTGAAAGCCGCTAGAGTAATGAACATTTTATTTTCAGTTATTTAATTTCTCTGATTACCTTCAAGCCCCTGACAAGCCCCATTATTGATTTAATTACAGGTAAAGTCAGCAGTGCACATCTTACAGCACACACTGCAAGTCATTTTAAAAATTCTCAATCCGCAGTAGTTCCCCCTGAAATTGTCACTGTTCTGACAGGCCCTTTTTTTTCTTTTCTTTCTTCACCCCCATTCTCTCTTTTCTTTCAGGTGGAGCTGGGCAGGGTACTGGTCTTATCCCACCTTTGGATGGGGTTGCTCCTACCTCCTGAGCCAGCCAGAACAGCTGTTTTAACCTCTTCCTTCTCTTGTCACCGTTGTGATGTTCTAGTTCTGTTTTGTGTGTTGCAAGCAGTGTTGGGCAAGTTACTTTGAAAAAGTAATTAATTATAGTTACTACTTACTTCTTCAAAAAAGTAAGTAGTAACTGAGTTACGAGATTCTAACAGTACTTGAAAAGTAACTATTGCGTTACTTTAAAAAAAATGTCTGTGAAGGTTCTCAGTCACCCAGGTCATCGTAGTCAAAGGAGCTTGCAAAGAAAAGCGTCTGGACTTCTTTAAGTTGCTTGAAGACATTTCAGCTCTCATCCGAGAAGCTTCTTCAGTTCTAAGGTCAAATGGTGGAGAGTCCCAGATTTAAACCTAGTGGGAGTAACCCCCCACAGAGGGACAAAAGGACCCCCTGATGATCCTCTAATCGCCTAAGCCAAGGTGTGAAACTGGGTGTGGGTCCCAATCAGCCAGGGTTTCGGGTGAGCTCATTGTGAACAATGTGGTGTATGCTGTACAGTGCAGCGAGGAATGCCCAGACCTTTACATTGGAGAGACCAAACAGCCACTTCACAAGCGCATGGCACAACATAGAAGAGCCACCTCCACAGGACAAGACTCAGCAGTCCATCTGCATCTTAAGGACAAAGGTCACTCTTTCGAGGATCCCAATGTTCACATTTTGGACATAGAGTACAGATGGTTTGAAAGAGGAGTGAAAGAAGCATCTATGTCCACTGTGAGCGACCATCTTTGAACAGAGGCGGGGCTTACGACACCAACTCTCTGCCATCTATAATCCAGTTTTGAGATCCCTTCCCAGACGCCTTAACGCCCACTCACATCCTGGGCCATCTGACCTCAGGAATTCGCATGACAAGGTGGGGCCAGGTTTCACAATGAACACACCCGAAACCCTGGCTGATTGGGACCCACGCCCAGTTTCACACCTTGGCTCAGGCGATTAGAGGATCATCAGGGGGTCCTTTTGGTCCCTCTGTGGGGGGATACTCCCACTAGGTTTATATCTGGGACTCCCCACCATTTGACCTTAGAACTGAAGAAGCTTCTCGGATGAGAGCTGAAACGTCTTCAAGTAACTTAAAGAAGTCCAGACGCTTTTCTTTGCAAGCTCCTTTGACTACGATGACCTGGATGACTGAGAACCTTCACAGACTTAAACCTGCATTGAACATTTGGGTCTTGTGTTTGAGTACATCTGATCTTGCAGATATGACAGAAAAACATCGGTTATAAAGACTTTGTATCATTTGGTTTGCCATGAGTCAAATGATACAAAGCCTGTGTGTGTTTGTCAGTTGCTCAGACTCTGAATGTTCTCAGAACTCTCTAGTCTCTCATTATTCCAGTTTTTTCCCCTCCAGTCTCCTTTTTTCCGTCTTGGTTCATGTAGATTCATAAATATGGGATGCTTTTTGTCTCAGTTTGTTCCACCCCAAATTAATTTGAATCTAATCAGTTTTGTGTACAGTGTTACCCCCTTTAGTTACTGTGTGTGTGTGTGTGTGTGTGTGTGTGCGTGCGTGCGTGCGTGCGTGCGTGTGTGTCCTTGCAGCCTGAATTCATAGGCGTGTGTATGTGTGTGTATGAGACTGCAATGTCTCACTGTTCATTCTGATGATTTTGGGTTGAGATGAATTAAATATCCATTAATTACTGTGTTTTCACACATTTGTTTTTACATCACAAAATCTAAATTATAATACCTTCAGTATTATGCAGCCTGAATTCACAGGCATTCTCACCATGTTTGTGTGCAGCTCCAGACAAACTAGCCAATATTAAGAGTGGGCTATAAACACCTACATCCAGCCATCATTACTAACCACAGTCCTCAAAGCACCTGTTGTATTTTCATGCAAGTATGTTTATGAGACCGTAGTGTTTCAGAGTCAAATGCTGCTACAAAATGTGAAGGTCCAAGGTCCAAAACAAAAGAATAATGTGCACAAATTTGTGTTCTGTAGAGAGCACACTGCCAGGGACTAGAGTTGCCAACCGTCCCTTGAAAAACGGAATCGTTCCGTATTTAGAAACAAAAGTATTGAGCTGAAAAGGGATGCACTTTGTCAAATGGGTAAAAAAATAATTTCACACACAAAAACAAGAGCTAAAAAATTCCCCACACTGGGAAGGGTGAAGACAATCAGGTCGCCCAGCCCTGGCCATGAGGTGTCCCTTATTTATTTTTCAGGGAGTTGGCAACCCTACCAGGCACCGAGAATTTGAAATAAATAAGTAAATAAAAATAATGCTATTTTATTGGCATTCTATCAAATGAAAATAAAACCATCATATAGTGCCAAAAATACTGCAATAAAAACTAGAAGGTAAGTTAAAATGTAGTTTGAGTAAATATCTTACATTTTGTAGGGTATCACAAAAAGGAAGGAAAACATTGTATGATGATACAGATACTTTATGATATAAATGTAGTGTGTTCAGATATCCGTGTATGTGCTTGGGAAACATCATTACTATATCACTACTGTGTATTACGTTGTTATATTATGAAAATGAGCACTTCACTCCCAGAGCAAACATATTATAAACTATGAATACAAACATCTCTTTATCTGTAAAACCCAATTAGAATTAAACAATAAAAGAACAAAACCATCACAGTGGGTTATGATACACTTAAATACATAAATAAAAACATACATAGCTCACAAAACCAGGCCGGTTTAAAAAAATAAGAGCAGAATAATCAGCTGTCAGTGCCAACTAAAACAAGTATAAAGTATTTTAAAGCAAAATGAAGCTTACAGTGCTCTCACATAAAACACTGAATTGCTGGTTCTAGTCCTTGCTAGAGTTGTTTAATTTAAAATCTATTGTGGTAATGTACAGACCCAAACTAGGAAAATGTTACCTCTGTCCAAATATTTATGGACCTGACTGCAGAAGTGGCAGCCTGTTTTCATTCTGAGGGTGTCAACTAAAGTTGCTGGTGTTACTTATTTATTCCTAAGGTGTCCTTGTGCCATGGCACACAAGCTCATGCAATTTTTGTGACAGATCTTTCATTTCTAACTTGTCAAATATGGATACAAAAATGCACTGGTACTGCTGTCATTTAAATTTTACAACTTAGTTTTGATGTTTTAAGTTCCACAATTAAGTACATTTATAAATCTGCTGACATGCCATCTACAAACATGGTCAATTGTTACTAGCAGTCTCACATAATGCAATTAAAATGATTTCTGCTACTCAGCTTTGCTTTGTTTTTTGCAGATTATTAAGAAGGCAGTCTAAAATTACAAAACACAATAATGAAATGAAGTGCAGTGATGCAGTAAATACAGATACACTTTCTCCTACATCCTCCTATATCACCAGTTATCATTTCTCGCAATGCCGACGACGAGTTGTGGCCACACTGATCAAGTCAGCTGCAGAGGTTAATGGTGTATTGAGCAGTGGACAGGCTCTGGGTCAAGAGGCTCTGGTGGTTCAGCTGTTCCACACCTGCGCTCCACACCGAAGCGCTTCTCTTCACCATGAAAGGATACATTCAAACCTCAACGGTCTATCTCCACAGCCTTTTTATGAACCCCACTTCTAACCAAACAACTGTCACTGATTAGGCTGTGGATCAAAAGACAGCAGTGACCATTAGCAGTCCTTTGTTCATTCATTTCAACTTTTTTCCTTTGACTTTCCACTGATGCCTGATATTTGGGAGAAAATACCCACACAAACTTCTCATATTGCCGATTGTAGAGATACATTAGGGGTCTCATTTAAAAAGATGCATAACCAAGGCTCGTTATAGAATTGCATTGTTAACTGGACATAAAATATTCCACTGGTCTGTTCTATAATAAAATTCAGCTGTGTACCACTGGAATAACCTCACAAGTCAAACAAAAGCGTCACTTCTGCATTGTGATTTATAGATATCCTCTGTGGTGACATTGCAAACTATATAGACACAAACCAATTATTTGCATCTTGATTTGCCATTCATGAGATGTTAATGAACTGAAAAATGTCCCTAATTCAAAAAGCTGTCTGTGCTATTTTGAGTTAATTGGGTAATGGTACGCAGCTGCCGACCATTTTGGATTGCATAAAACTTTCAGCTGCACTGGTTGGAACATATTTTTTTAGGTCCATCGTGGAAATTTGCTTCACTAACAAGACTGAACAGGCTGGTTTTCAAAGAGGTGATGCAGATACTTTTTGGTGCTTTTCCATTAACACTAACTCAAGGACCGGAGCGACCGTGGCTCAGGGGGTTGGGAAGCGTATCTGTAACCGGAAGGTCGCCGGTTCGATCCCCGGGCTCTCTGTCCTGGTCGTTGTGTCCTTGGGCAAGACACTTTACCCTACTGCCTACTGGTGTTGGCCAGAGGGGCCGATGGCGTGATATGGCAGCCTCGCTTCTGTCAGTCTGACCCAGGGCAACTGTGGCTACAACCGTAGCTTGCCTCCAACAGTGTATGAATGTGAGAGTGAATGAATAGTGGCATTGTAAAGCGCTTTGGGTGCCTTGAAAAGCGCTATATAAATCCAATCCATTATTATTATTATTATCAAGGAGCATAAATCACGTGTTTGCTGTTAAACAAGAAAGTGCAAACCTTAAACTGAAACCTGGAAAGACTTAGCTAAAACGATAGCTGCAGTAGCAGCTTTGAAGCATCCAGAAAACAAGCATTTACCCTCTGAAGTGCTTCAACTTGGATTCCCTCACCTGCACACACTTCCTTTAGATGCAGGGAAGCATGACATGACTTTGGCCCTGACCCCAGCCCCTACCTAGATGTTTTGTTTGGACCGGGTGGAGATCAGATGTTTCTGGTCATTACACCACCCTTCATTATGTCTCCTGTCACATCCAAACAAACTTAATGAGACATTGTTTAATGTCCAGAGTCCCTCCCTGCCCCTGATCTGTGTGTGTTTGGGTGCATCGAGCCAAATTAGCTCAACGTCTCATTCAGTGAGGGCACCTGGGCCCCCTTGTCGCTCGGGGGAGGTTAGCTCAGGATAGGGGAATCCACTGGGAAGGTTGGGGCAAAGCTGGACCCAGCTGGAGGAAAGTAAAGAGCTAAATGCTGATGGGGAGGCTTGGATGAGAGAGGCTTTTGAGTTTCAGCATCAGGAGACTCAGCGGGGGGCTCATGAGGGTTCTTTTGTTAGAGGACATGTGGGAGAATCCAACATAATTGTAATCTAGAAAATGCCAGAGCCCGGCTCAAGTCAGTGATTGGACAAACATTTTAGTGGAGTTGGAATAAAATAAAGAAAAAAATGCATCTTAAACAGATCAGAATCTCACTGTGTGTGTGTGTGTGTGTGTGTGTGTGTGTGTGTGTGTGTGTGTGTGTGTTCTTAAAGTATTTGTGTAAGTAATTTCTATATCTTTTTTTTCAATAATTCTAATAATGAATTCACTCTTACAGCACACCACTGTAGCAATACTATATGTCTATAAAACATTTAATGACATGCAATATATCAGTCGTCCATATGATTTATTTCCTATTATTCCAATTTTTTGCTTTTCTGCTCTCTCAGTTCTAAATCACAGTGGAGGATTTTACCAAATAAAACTTTTGTTTATTTGAATAATTAATCATTATAAAGTGTATACCAATTAAGTAAATTTCATTTGGCTTGAAATTTCATTTAGAAAGATTTTCTCTCTTTTATGGATTCTCAGAGTGATTTTGCTGTCAGCTGAAAAGCAGATGGCAGAGGCATGATTTCCTCTGTTTCTGCACTTCTTTTCACTGGTGTCTTTCAGACTGCGAGTCTACTGCAATCAGTGTCACTGAGGCAGTCTGTGCACTGGTCATTTCACACCTATCAGGTAAGGATCCAATCGGAGCTCTGAGATGATGATGACACTGAGATGGATGAAGATGGTGTAAACGCATCTCTGAGACTCCCTGTTAGAGCTTTTTAGGAAAAAGAGGGATGGAACATTTTTGTTATTTTACTGAACAAAAATCAGTTTTGGCACCATTTTGAAGTTGGGTGAATTTCTAATGTGATGATAGAAGACCATAATGTGCTGCAAGAGCTTACTGGTGACTGGGTACTAGTTTAGTTTTAATCATTAATCAAACTGCCCAATGTTTCCCCTTTACCATCAATTGATTAAGTTATGTGAAACAATTACAACGGCATTTTGTATTTAAGCCAAACACTCATAATTGAATCATAGTTTTAAAGCAGTAAAAGAGACAGTCCAAGCCACCTAATTAATAAACATGAAATGTTATTATGTATTATTATTATTGCAGTATTCGTACTCAGTGTTTTATGTTGTTTCAGATTATTGCCAAGTGCAGCTTGAACCTAATCCTTTCAGAGCCTCATTGAAATGCAAAAAGGTTGATGAGAGCACCTGAAAATGGAATATAATGAGCGTAGGTGTCCTAATACATGAATATTACATTTTTGCAGAAGGCTAAGAGGGCTACATCGGCCAGTTGTAGTCTCACAATCAGCCCATATTAAGAATTTTGAGCTTGAGTGCTTTCTGAAATATTTGAATGTGTCAGTGAAAGGCATGAAAGTAAATTGAAGAAGATGTGCAGGCACGTGCAAATTTGATAGTGTGATTGGTAAAAACGCCATCAAATTTAAGCTGACAGGTCACACTTTAACTTCATAATCATTACGTCACCTAGCACATGTAAAATGATGAGTTTGGAGCTGTAAGTAGGGCTGCACTCAGATACGCTTAAATCAAAACACTGGAGGCCATTCCTGGCACTTTCATTAATACTGAGGCTCATGGGTAACAGATGTGGCCTAATCAAAGATGAGCATGGAGACAAAAATAAATCCATCACCTGACTGAAGGGGGAATCAGTCTTGCAACCTTCAGTAATATAAAAGTTCATTTTTTTTGACCTCCTTTTATAATTGCCAGGTTTAGAACAATTACAGATGGATGACACTTTTTTTTTTACAGCCAACTGCCCTACCGTCTGAATGCGTCTGAATTGACAAGAAAATGTTTAGTTTTAAATGTGCAGTGACAGAAAACAAAAACATCTCATTCAACTCTAAAAATAAATAGCACGAAAAAACATAATTTCCTTATAATGTTCTCCTTTATTGCTATCATGTCCAGTGAATTAACAATCAATTACAGTTTGAAATTATTTTGACTTTAAATTCATTAGGCATCCACAAAGGAGGTGATACTGAAAGGTGAAGTCAATGTCCTGAAATGTGCAAATAAAGTCCCATCTCATTAACTTTAAGTTATGTCTGTACATGTCCCCAGAATATAATGGCTCTCTCCTGATGGTAGATTAACACAGATCCTTGCTATTTTGTTCAGATGTGCTTTCAGGAATATTAAAACACAAATGAGGCCCCAAAGGGCTTGACCTTCCTGCTTCACAGCCTGGCAATGGCATACACACTTTTCTTATTATTGCTTTCTCACTGAGATCTCAGCTAAGAGAAATAGTTAGCAATGACACACCAATAGAGTGTGTCACTGAACATTTGAACTGAATTAATTTGTTGCAAAAGGAAAACCAGTTTTCAAAAGTGCACTTATTCACTTGTTCTGCAGCTGCAGTTCACAGATGTCCTCTAAAGAGCAGCTCACACAACGTTACTTTTTTTCTTTTGTTTATTACATAATGCTAGCATATCCTGGGGACTATTTTCAGCATTTTCCAACTATTTTCAACAGTCTTGATGAGTGAGTCATATTGAGGTGAAATATACTAATGTTTGTGCTCTCTTTAATACTACATCGCCAATACTTCTACTACTCTTTAGAAATTTAAATTTATTCCCATTTAGATAATTTTACTGACCACTCACAGGGCTTTATGCTTGTTTTATGATGCTGCACTTGTGTCCATTTTGTTTGCCTACAGAGAGCCTACAGATGTCTGAACAGAACAAACATGCTTCTATGCAGTCTTCTGAAAATCCAACATAGCTCAACTGTGAATAGGTCGAATGCTGATTGGCTGACAGTCCAGCCAGAAAAGGAAAGGGAGCAACAGTTCACCAGGATCAGTAAAAGCATGAAAAAAGCCTTCAAGGGTCAAAACATACAGCATAAGAAGTACGCATGGTGTAGTAGACATTTTTCATTGTTTTTAGCATTTGGTGATGAGGAACAGTTAGAACGACCAAGGCCCTGAATGGGATGTGTACAATCGACAGAAGTGACTAACATCAAGTAATCCTACCCGGTTAAGAAAAGGACAGCACAAAGGCTCTGATTGTGGCAGCATAAGAACATACTGTAAGCAACAGAGTCTACCACAGCTGACAGCACCCAAGTAGACTGTGTAGGGATCTGTGTTAATCTACAACAGGGATAGGGTAGGACTTTCTGTAGCTCCGGAGGTAGAGCACCTCATCTACAAATACTAAACCCCAAGTTCCTCTCTGATGCATTCATCTGTGTGAATGTTAGATAGAAAGCACTTAGATAGAAAACAGGGAATACAAATGGCTGGATGAGGCAAGTTGTTTAAAGTGCTTTGAGTGATCAAATAGCTTCATAATAATTGTGTATATATTTTTTATATTAAATTCATATTATTTCATTTCAGTTCAAACATGAGCTACATTCCCAGAAAGTCTAACCAGTAAAAATACTAAAACTATTGTCATTGTTCCAGGATACTTCACGCATCGTCTTATCCTGACAGGAAACATGACATGTTGTGTTATTAGAAGCTACTTTTTCACACTGAAAGTTAGACTGTCGATTGTTTCCTGTCTCTGACCTTTAATAGACAGCAGTCCACAGACCTCATTCAAAGAAAATTAAACAGGGTCCTGACCTATCTCTTTGGCCAAGTTAGGACTATGTTGACCACACACACACACACACACACACACACACACACACACACACACACACACACACAC
>NW_024582721.1:438288-456812 GCF_018398535.1 Haplochromis burtoni
GCACTGGACAGATGGCAGAGCTGGACTGAATGACCTGCAGTCCCTGAAGAAAGCCAATCAAACACTGTCACAGAGAAGATGAAGTAAATAATGCCACAATCAATCAATGGGGCTACGAAATAACCAATTATATACTCAAAATCCAATAAAAATTCTTGTTCACTGCCCTCTAACTGCTGTGTCATGTTACACGTTGCCCTCTGGGTGCAGTAGTGAGGATCAGCAGAAAAGGCACTCTGTCCCTATGTTTGTTACTCTGTTTATTTGGTGCTGTGATGTTTTTCACAAATATAGAATATAAAATCTTGAAGTAGATACTGCATAAGATCTAAAAATGACTTCAGTTTTACCTTTGACATTCATTTGCCCATAATGAAGTATAACATTGTTACAGTGGATACATAGACTGTCTGTGTAACATATCTGTCATTAATTACTGAAACTAACTGGTGAGATTTTTTGGCATAAAGGAAAACCACTTTAGCTAACACTTGATCCACTGAGAAAGAACGTGTAGATAAAATTTGTACCATTTTTTAAATCATTTTCATCAGTGACATAAAATATAAAGGAGATTGTCATTGAGACAAACTAAGCAAATCAACAAATCCATAAAATTATATCAGAGGGTTCCAACTTCGGGTGCCAATATAAAACCTTATCTCAAAGAGTGACTGTTGGAATTTAAACCTCTAACACAGGGTGTGCTGTTGCCATACCAAGATCTAAAATGCTTTCAAGCCTTCAGAAAATAGATGTGCATGCACATGAGTCTTGTAGGAGATTTCATTTCTCCAAATTATTCAAACCATGTGTACAGATCTCGAAAGACAGTTTGCACAGGACACACTTCCCAGGAAAAATGTTTAGTGTCAAAGTCTGTGTGAATACAGTCAAAGGATATTGTAAAAATGTGACCTGCTTTGGAGATGTGAAGAAACAGACCATAACAGCTAAACTAAAGTTTAAATTTCAGTTTTAAAAAAATCACTATTGTGTTTTCACTTTTTGCTACTGAGACCGTTTTAGTCTGCTGTATTAAACTCTTTTCCAAACCTTGGTGACTATATTTACAAACTGAACTGAAAATGAGCAAAAGTCTCTGTGATGTGTTTTATTGTCAGTTTATGCTGGGACAAACACTTCCTGAATGGGAAATATAGTTTTGCATTGGATTAATTGGACTCTGCACCTTATTAACTTCATGTTCACAAGATACTTAAAATATTAATGTAATTTTAAAACTGATAAGGTTTATAGTATAGTACTTATCAAAACCAGCAAATCAGTTAAAAAAGGCTAATAAAGACATGTGGAATGTCAAAATAAGATACAATGTGATTATTATAGTGATGAACAACTTAAAATTAACATAAAAATCTAAAAGAACTGAATGCAGTTAACCAAAGAATATCAAAAAAATTATTTTTTAAAGAACAAAAAAAAAGCGTATAATATGAAT
The DNA here is from genome assembly GCF_018398535.1 of Haplochromis burtoni. Lineage (NCBI taxonomy): Eukaryota > Metazoa > Chordata > Actinopteri > Cichliformes > Cichlidae > Haplochromis > Haplochromis burtoni. Next base: position 439,751 of record NW_024582721.1, read on the forward strand.
GAGTCTTTAATAAAGATTTAAAAGCAGACACTGATGACATGTGTCAGAGTTTTTTTGTTAAACACTACAGCCAACACAAAGTCCTAGAAGGCTTGTTACTCTTACTCTCTTACTTTCAGCAACAGCCTATTTGTTTACTCGGCTTATTACACCCCAATTTAGTTGCTCTAACGCACTGGGACGGATGATGATCACACATCGCCTCTTTGTCTACTGCAGCAAATTGACACTGAGAATTCAATCAACTTGGTGAACAGACAATTTAGATAAGCTCGAAAGTGCACATTTTGGTTTAACAGGTGGTGCTTTATTTCAAAATGACCCAGTTCTCTGTTCGCTTTGCTGGTTGAGCTCCCAGATCGCACCCAATCTGTCTTCCTTAGCCTCCTATCGGAATCCTGGACAAGCCCCCAATTGTAAATATCAACACTTCACCGAGTTCTTTTGATTCCTCAGAGGCATCCGATGGAAGACAAAACACTGCTCAGTAGAAAATTTAACACTTTATTACTTCTAGAAGGGAGATGCCTCCTGCATGACACATTGTCGCGGATCTCAAAATGGTGGTGGCATAGCATTATTGAGGCACTGCAAATTATTTAATCCCAACACCAATCAGCATCTCCAGAATTGATGAAGTCACTAAGGAAGCTGCGACTCCTCTAAATATATTTCATCACGGGCCACGTACAGCTGATTTTGGCCTTCCATGAGTCAGACCAGTGAAACTGCACATTTAATCCCTATGATTAATTAGTATAAGAAAAAAAGTGTAATTTTAACAATGCATGCATTTTTTTTCTGCATGATGAAATAAATGTGTCAGAGTGGCTCTACGGGCTTAAATTGTAAGAAGAAAATGTTTAAAATTTACTTCTGGTAGATCTTTGCCCAGACTGTCTTGTAATTACGAAACAGAAAATTGTTTGTTTCACAGAAAAAGTCCAATTTTTTCTACTACAGTCCCATTATTTAAAAAAACAAACAAAAACAAACAAAAAAAACAGTGAAAAATCTTTTCTGTTATTTAATTGTCTATCACTTACTTTACTACTTTAGTGTAGTATGAATGAAGCCTTGTGCAGGTCAATTAAGTCACAGTTAAAAATCGTATATTTATGCTCTCCTTTACTCCCAAAGCCATTCAGTAAGGCTAAATTAGAGTGTTTGCTAGGCCACTTCTGCTTCCTGTGGCCTTATGTTTGACACAGCTAGTCTAACAGCCAGGGGACTGGATCTATCAGCTGTGTTTGAGCTGTTTTTGATGTCTAGATCATTTTTAACCCCTTAGCAGTCCTATTAGTCCCCTAAACCATCCAATGTCCCGTGGGCGGTACGTCCGACTGCTAACAGTTTAACAGAATTGTTATCTTTTATCATTTTTGTAAGTATTATTGCTGACTGTTTAGTACCGACCATACAAGTGCGTGCATTTGTTTTAACTGAATGTTTTTTTAGTTTGTTACTAATTAACTGATATGTGCATTTGCAGCTGTAGGTAATATCCTCCTGAAAAACAGCCTATTCATTTATGTCCTCTGAAATGGAGATTTGTTTTTGGTCTGTATCTTTTAACTTATGAATCCTGATGTACTAAATAGAGGACATCCTGGGCTTTCCATTGATATCTCAGGTGTTTGGGTGGCCTCTATTACTTCCAAAGAGGAAGGAAATCCCCCAAAAAGTTCAGTGGGAGGGCATGGATGCAAGTTGTTAACCATGCTTGCTAGCTTTAGATGATACCAGCAGTCCATATGGACCAAATGCATTCTTGTCTGGCAGCATAACAAACCCAAACCACTAACACCAAAGATCTAAAACCGTGATATCACCGTGACATCGTGGTCTCTATTTGAGGGCCATTTCCTTCTTAAATAATACAAGTTAAAATAATTGATGACAGCACGATAGCAAGCATGAACAAACAAGAATAAAAACACTAGCAGGTTCTTTCACACTTCACGCCGTGAACCACCATGCACACTTCAGCATTCATTGGTCTAGGTGTAGACTGCTGGTGCTGCTTCCATACACTGCACATTCATAATATTGTCAATCCAAACACGTTATGTATTAATTATGTTTCTGTGTGAAATCCCAGAAGAAGAAAAAACCCTATACAAGGTGAAGGTCTATTAGTCTATTAATTTATGTTGTGGGGTTGGGTGTTGATACTGGAGTGCAAAATTACTGATGGAAGATGGACAAGGAAAGGTCAAAGCCATCAGATCCTCAGTTTAGAAAAAAGGAGAAAAGAAGAGGAGAAACAAGCAAAAGATACAGGTAAGCAGATGTGTCTTTGGATAATGGCAGGTATTTTGTATCCTGAAAAAAGATAACATTCATTAGTAGGGATTGGGAAAACTGTAACAGACTGTAGACAGCATAATATTAATTAGCCATTAGTTGGAAGATGTGTAATGTTGATTTGTCTGTTATTCTCAGTGTATGATGGCTGTTTGTAACCATTTGCAACTCTCTCTCTTCTCTCTCCTTCTCTCACACACACACACACTACACATCACACACACACACACATCACAGCACACACACAACTACTATCTAAATGATTTATCTGTTAGAATTGCGCAAATGGTGTAGACGTAGTTACAGAGAGAATCACTATGTGTGTTGTACGTGTGTGTGTGTGTGTGTGTGTGTGTGTGGCTGTGTGTGTGTGTGTGTGTGTCGTGTGTGTGTGTGTGTGTGTGTGTGTGTGTTCTTCTCTCACCAACCGGTCGCAGCAGATGGCGCCCTCCCGAGCCTGGTTCTGCCGGAGGTTTCTTCCTGTTAAAAGGGAGTTTTTCCTTCCCACTGTTCCCAAAGTGCTTGCTCATAGGGGGTCATATGATTGTTGGGTTTTCTCTGTATGTATTATTGTAGGGTCTACCTTACAATATAAAGTGCCTTGAGGCGACTGTTGTTGTGATTTGGCGCTGTAAAAATAATTGAATTGAACTGAACTGGTCTCATATTTGACGATTATTATTCTTACTGTTATACGACGGTGGTTCAGGGGGTTGGGAACCTCATCTGTAACTAGAAAGTTGCCGGTTCGATCCCCCTCTGTCCTGGTTGTTGTGTCCTTGGGCAAGACACTTTATCCTACTGGCGTTGGCCAGAGGGGCCGATGGCGCGATATGGCAGCCTCGCTTCTGTCAGTCTGCCCCAGGGCAGCTGTGGCTACAACTGTAGCTTGCCTCCACCAGTGTGTGAGAGTGAATGAATAGTGGAATTGTAAAGCGCTATATAAATGCAATCCATTATTTTATTTTATTTTTCATCTTTCCATCAAATGTGGATATTTTGCTTGTAAATCCTGTTGGATATCATTTTTAATTAATTGTAGTTCTTCATCAGTGAGATAGCAACACAAATGCAATAACTGAGTGCTATGAGAAACTGGTTTAGACTACATAATCCCTCCAGGATCCACGCCGTGCTTTTTTCCAAGCCGGACGTCACTTTCCCTCCCCTCCCCTTAGCAACAGAGGCAACATGGCGGCGTCCAGTAACACAGAGCATTCTCCAGAGATATCGACGCCGTTAAAGGTACCGAAAACCGAGGTGCCATCCCCTGAATCGGAGGATTTGAGTGACAGTAATCAATATCACTCTAATCCCTCGACGCCAAACCGCTTCTCGCCTTTGAACGTGAGCTCGGGGGCTGCGGGCCGGAACACGGCCTCATCCTCCTCCAACAGCTTCACGGCTTGCCGAGGGATGTCGTGGACGCCCTCCGAGACAAACGCCCTCATCGCGGTGTGGGGTAACGAGAGGCTGACGGAGGCGAGGATGCAGCAGCTGGAGGTCGCCGGCACCGTGTTCTCTGGTAAGGCCCCCGGTCCTGCCATGTACGAACGGGTGTCCAGAGCCTTGTCGGAGCTGGGATACGAGAGGACCCCGTCCCAGTGCAGGGAGAGGATGAAGGTAAATGAGCTTCAGAGGATGCAACAATAGCTTTAACATCACATACTAACCCTCCATCACCAGCACCTGGACCTGTAGCTGTGACACTGAGGTGGAGCTGCTACCTGTTAATCTACAGTGTGGCTCACACGCAGATAAACAAGTTCAATCATATTTTAACATGTTGTTTCTGCGCTCTGTGGACATGGCTGCACTCATCCCGCCTCCCTCACATGTACAGGAGGCTAATTGCGGCTGTCATGCCTGTTATTGTGCGTCTTCCGTTTATAACCACTTCAATTATCAGAAATGATATCCTTTATTAGAGTGAAGTCAGTTCCCTTTGATTTATTCATCTGACTTCCTGTAACAGACACACAGATGAATGTTGCACACAAGTCATTAGAAAGGTCCTTAACACTTTATAATGATCATCACTCATATATGTTAAATGGAAACTCAGTCAAGTGTTATATTACTGTTAACAAACCGTAAAGTGATAATAATATTTTCCAGTTGTTATTAATATTGCAATTTATATTGATTCATGTCATTAGTTTATTCAATCAAATTTTATTTGTACCATCTGCTGCACCATTATTAAATGTTATTGTTGTGTCATTACTGAGATTAACATACTGGACAAGCTGCCGCTGGCTCTGCTTTAAACTGCTCTGAGATCAGCTTCCATCTATGCTTTGTGTGGCTACCATTAGGAAGTAAACAAGCCCTCCTCATCGTCACAGATGGGCTTATTCTTGTTAAGCACCTTGGCCAACATGTGTGATAAGCAAAACTTTGCATAACTAGACAGGAAGTCAGCTCCTGCCATGCTCAGTTTAATAAAACAGCGGTTCACTTGTGGCCATTCCAGGCTCCAGTTGCCTAAGTGACCCTCTAATGTATTTACTAGCAGGTCATATGTCAATCAACAGTATTCTTCACTCTCACTGGTTGTCTCTTCAGTCGCTCGCCTGAAAGTTGAACACGGGTCCCACCAACTTTGCATCACATGCAGTTATTTCATCCATGGAGACTTGAAGTCACCAAATATCATTCACTTTCTAGAGTCTCTGGGTACCCACTTTACTGTGAATCGTGCGTATGGAAATTAATGCTGTTCTCAGATTGGTTGTTCTAGGGTACTTACATTCAGTCAGATTCATTCAAACAAAAGTAAATTTCTATTTTTGGAAAGCTGCAGGGAACTCTAGTTTTCTGGACAGGTTTTTGTCCATGTTAACATGGCCCGTGGAAACACTCTAGTAGAACCCAATGGATTTATCGGCAGGTAGATGTTAACAGCAAATGTTTTTATAATTATTATTATTTCTTGAAACAGCAAATGTTAGCTGTTTGCTAATATTTGCAGTCTTTAAAAAGGCAAAAAGAAAAAAGTCAATTTAAAAAGAAAAGAGACAGAGACACGTCCTTCAAATCTGAGCATTGGTGTTGTATAGTTTGTCCACCAGATGGCACTGTAGAACTTCCCTGTTTGTAAACACCTATTTGGAAGACAGTTTGGAACAGGGCAGAGTGTAAATGAGTAAACAAATGATTCCGCATAACAAAGTCAGTTTATGTTTTGTGTGTATGAAAGAAGAAAATATATGGTGTATATATATATATAATATATATATATGGTGGTATACCGGCATATTGGATTTTTAAATAATGAAATTGTATTGGGTTTTCGACTGCTACAGTGCAATCATAATCGCAGGGTTTTTTGTTTTTCACAGATACATTTAAAGCGCTAACCTTTTTGTCCGTTTGCATACACTGTGATTTTGATTTGTTGACGTAAACACACACATCACATTGGTATGCGATAAAAACCTGATGAAGTGGATGCAGGCAGTGTCGTTCAAATTTCGATGTAATCTCCATTTAAATGGTGGTGCTGGATTTTTTCTTTTTGGTTTCATTTCAGTTCAAAATGTTGATGTTTCATCATCAAAAGTGCTGTTTTGCATTGTTTTGTTTTTGTTGTTGTTTCGGCATATGATAAGATCTGTCTCTGCCTTGGAGACCGATGAGGGCTGACCGTGTTGTGGCTGGATTAGGCATCTTGCTGAGGGTAGGAGAGGCAGGTGGTGAAGGAGGCAGCTAGGTATGAGCTGCACCTTTCAGGGCCAGGCATAGGTGTAACCAGCACCACAGCATTTGTCATCACAGTGTTGTGAATTAACTTAAAGAGCAGTAAAAAGTGTGATTTCTTAAATAAACGTGTACTTATTGTTCCGTGCATTTAACCAAACTAGATTATTCATTACCCTTAAAGCAACAGGTGGTGTTTTAAGAATGCATTTAGGAGAAATAATTGCTACAAAGATACAAAAAACTTACCTACTGACTATGTCAGCTTTTGGTAACAATGTAAAGAAGTGTAAAAATTGTAAAAATGTTCTTAATTGTGAAAGATGTGTTCATCCTCCTTTTACAAACAGACGCTGCGGCGCTGCTACAGCCGTGTGAAGGAGCACGGCATCGGTAAAAGGAAGAGCAGCTACACTATCGAGCAGCTGGAGAAGGTGTTCGGTCAGGGAGGCTGGGACTCCCAGAGCTGTGCCCCTGTGCTCATCAACAGCAGTGGGCTGTATCAGGAGATGGAGTCTGATGGTAGCACCCTGGAAGACTTCTCACAGGAGGACTGGTGCAACCAGGTGCTGGACTCGGCATTCCAGGAGGGAGACATGGAGACCGGTGAGTTTGGTGTTAGCTAGCGGATGACATCCAAAAAATATACGACACAGCAGGTGGTTTTGAACTCAGATTTGTGCTTTTTCCTACCAGACGAAATCCAGTTGCCTAAACACAGAGTCCTACAGATCCAAGCGGAGCTGTCAGAACAAACACAGTAAGTCAACGAGAATCAAGACTTATCCATCCTTGTAAATGCAACTCAGATTATGTTGGTGTTTATAAAATCTGCATAACCTCTCAAAAGCTGACATCACTGCTTTTTGATATTACACACAGAAAAAGGGACACAATGCAGACAGTGATCCATATTCTTGAGTCTGTGCAGCTGAAGTGGGAGCACTTTCAGACGTGGACTGAGTTTTCCCGGCTACACCTCTCCAACAAGCTGGCCATCTTTGCTGTGGGGTACAACACGCGCTGGCGTGAGCACGTGCGTTACCACTATGCTGAAATCAGCTCACAGGTGCCGCTTGGTAAACGGCTGCGTGAGTACTTCAACCCAGAGAAGCCTGAAGGCCGCATCATCATGACCAAAGTTCAGAAGATGAACTGGAAGAATGTCTACTACAAGTTTTTGGACATTACCATCAGCGAGGCGCGTTGCCTTGAGCTGCACATGGAGGTGGACTGGGTCCGTGTGTCCCAGTCAAAGGTGACGAGCTGCAGCAGAGGCACATCCCACTACCTCCTTCCTGGGGACATTCCCAAGGCGTATGGACTATACGCTATTGGCTACGAGGCAGCGTCGCCCTCTCATGGCACTGCTCAGACCTCTTCCCCGGGTGACAGTGAAGACCACAGCTTACCTCAGAGTGGGTTAGAGAATGGGGCTCAAAGCCAGTTTCATGGAGAAGGAGTAGAGCGTGGTGACAGGACTGGGGCTAAAGTCACTTACTGCTACCTGGGCATAGCTGAGGACAGGACCATACAGCAGTGTCTCTTTCAGCACTTTCAGGGCTCTGGCAAACACTATGTCCATGGTGAGCCCTCCGCCGTGACGCGGTTCCTGCAGGAGAACTGTCACAACGCTGGAACGAGTCAGACGGACGAGGCAGGTGAAGACTCACCTGAGCGTTGTGCCATTTACATCAAATTTATTGAGGTGGAGCTGGACTTCCTCTCTGCAGGCTCCCTGGTGGAGTGCCTGGAAACTGCTGTTGGCTATTCCTTAAAATACAACAACAAAGAAACGTTTTAACCACTCCTCACTGTTTCAGATTTGTACTGTTATAACTAACTTATACAGCCAATACGGCAGCAGGAAAGGTGTCTGTAATAAAGCATGGATGTGGAAGTTTTATGATTATCGGCGGATTTTCAAACTATGATCTAGTGAATTGTCTGAAAATTGTGAAAGGTGACCAGGGAGATAAAATGTTGTTTTTTTTAAAGAGGACCTGTTCTGCTCTGACTGTAGGACCAGGGCAGCTCTTCAAAAAGAGCCTTGATCTTATACTGGTCCTTGGTGCAGCTCATCCACTGTCAGAAACAAACACCTTTATTCCTCATACCTTCATCTTACTTTCTCCTGATTGGCTGCCCCTCACAAACAAAAAGTGTGGCACTTCTGTTCTCTCAGCCAGAACTGTGCGCCCACGATGCCCAAATGAAACATTTCCACTCTTACTGGCATCTCTGTGAGGCTGATTATTTAGAGCAGTTTGGTTGACAGCGACTACTTGCACATGTCACGAATACAACGGTCTACATTTATTTATTTTGTTTGACAAATAAATGCCACAAATGATCATACCTGAAAAAGTTTAATGTGTTTGAAAGCAGAAGTCAAAATTATTGTGTATCACTAAAATATGTGCAGGTGATTTTCTGCAGATGAGTCTGATTTACTTGTTCGTTTGTGTTTCAGTTGCCTCAAGTTGAAATTTTTTTTATCAAGTCTAAAAGGAACAGTATACAATACAGGAAACATAATGTACAGACACGTATGCCTAACCTGTTACAGGGAAAAACAATACAAGAAGTGTGTGTACTGTTTTTTTAGGCTGAGGTGCACTATTTAAGGATCTGCTGCTTTTCCAGTGTAGATACATATTGCCTCATCAGGGAGTGTTTGGTTGGCAAGGTGACTATTGCAGTATGCATCTGTCTACCTCAGTAGGATGTAGCAAAAATGGCAGCAAAAGGACCATAGTGTGTATTTATTCTGAAACTGCCTTTTATTTGACTGTCACAGTGTGGACACGAAAGTGTCTCAGACTGATTATTGGTGGAGTTATGCCTTAATTTTGCACATGTAAGAGGGCTGCAGGTCGGGATGCTTCGGTTAAAATTTCAGGTCAGAAACAAAGAGTAAATATTAGCAAGATAATCCATCAATGCACCCTTACCTTTCCAAACAATATGCTCTAATAGCACTAAATATTTTTTCACTGATGAATCCAAAAAATTGGCTTTTAAAAAATCAAAAATCTTACAACATGTAAATTTGACTGATTTCCATTAGAGGTCTTCTCACCAGGCATGTTTGCTACCAAGTTTATTTGATATTATTGACAGTAGAACAAAGACTGAACCACTGATTAATGTGTTGTCTCTTTGCCTCATAAATATTTTTCTTGATTGTAATGTTTAGAAATTAAAGACACCATTGGAAAAGTAGTAGTAAAATATAGAAATTCCCTGATATCGTTCTTTAACTGAACCGCCCCTACTGACTGAACTAAGCAGCAGATGCATCATACACCATTTTAACAGGAGTGTAAGACACTGCGCAGTACCTGGAGCATCTCTGTCTGCAGCCATATCCTTGTGGATAATTAGACACTCTTCAGATCATACTGAGAAGTTATTAGCACCTCCCACATTCTGCTTTTTGCAAAACTAAATGGTGCCTGTGTTTGTGAAGTGTGCTCGCTTGCAGGTTTAAACCAGGCACAGCTATAAGACTATAAGCTGAAGAGGGTAACTGATCCTTGACCAATAATCCTTTCTGAACAGGATTTCTGAGGGTATGTGCAATGTGCCAGGAAAGGACTGTGTAGAAAAGAAACAACAGGTAATTCCATTGTGAACTGATGTAAATGAAATGTAATATTCATTTATATATATATATAAAGAAAATTCTGGCTTTAGCAACCTTGCAGTGTTCATTTGTTTGGGTATACAGTATATAAAGATGAATATGATATTTTCTATTTTATTGGTTGACACCATGTCCTGTATGTGATTGTTTCAAAGTCACTGTCTTGTATGTTTACATGTTTGAAAAACAATAAAGTGGACACTCACTGTCATTTGCCACACAGTGAGAATGGAGGTTTTGCTGGTGTGTGTGTGTGTTGAGCATTAGGTCAGTACCTTGCGTACATCACACATATGCTATTAAAAGAAAATACTGGTGATTCATATTTGAAGAGTTTTGCAGGTATAAAGTGTATGTAAAGACAAAGAATGACAAGGCAATGAGCTCATGCATAAATCTCAAGTATGTTTTCAATGAATAAACAGGGTGAGAGTCTGTCACAGCAATAACATGAACAGATAAACAGAATCACTAGTTAACATAAACCAGCTGTAGGTGGAAGCTGAAGCACCCAGACACAACTAATCCAGAGAACATACATGGGTTCAAACCAAGGGCCTTCTTTCTGCAAGGCAACAGTGCAACCTGGGCATCCCTGGACAACTTTCCTTCAGGAGAAACCTTCTCTCAGTGCACGTTTTGTTCATCACGTCAGTGTATTTTGCAATGGAAGGGAAAGTGAAAGCAGTTAGGCATGCTCAGACTAAACATGTCATTCCCCCATAAGGCCAGCAGATGGCCATAGCAAGCTACCACTGCAAAACAACCGTGTAGGGTACACCTGATGGTAATTTTGCATCCCTGAGAATTGACATGAAGTGTAGCCTGCTTACAAACAGTATAAACATGTGATGACATAAAATTAGTGACACAGGTGTGGACTAAAATGCTGAAGGAGACCAAACAACAAGTGACACTGTACTCTATACTTGACGTGTATGCAAAGGGACAATGCCACTGACCTTTTGGAAAGCAGCATTTGAAACTAGGACAAATATCTAGAGATTTTTCAGTGTCCAAATATCTGAAACAATATCGAAATCAGAGCAGTGTTTCATGTTCAAATAATAATAAAGTTACTAATAAAGAGTTGGAGTTTTTTTATTATCTTTTTAATCTTTTTATGATTTGTGCAGAAAGGCTCCAAATCATCCAGGCCATGACTATGTTTTGACCTGTTACATGACCAAAAACAAACAACATCGCCACCTTTATAGTTATAATTGAATGCATTACGCTTGAGATGTTAGTAATGTTCCTCTTGAACATGAATCTAGTATTGTTTCTCTTTCTGGTTCTTTCCATGGATAGCTGCTAAATGTACTGTTAGGTGTTAGATAGGAATATTTACCCTGTAAAGCCTGAACCATGAAATAATAATAATAATAATAATCTATTAAACCTTCGGCCGTTTATTTTTAAATGAATTAAATATAAATTTGCATATACAAGTTTTTAATTTGTATCATAATTGTTACACTCTTCCTTTTTTGCAATTTATTGCTTAAAATGTTTTGTGCAATTTATTTAGACCAAAAAAAGTATCAAAAGTCAAACTTTACAAAACTGTATGTATCAAATCTATTAAACTTCAGAGGTCAGATCACTGCAGAATGCATTTGTATCTAAATATATATAATAAACCATTACAGTGGGATTATGTATGAACACCTAAAAGATGTTGGACAGTCATATGTTTTTGTGTGTGTGTTCTTCAGGTTCTCTGCAGCACATTCAGTTGAGCAGCTCTTTGCTCCTATTACCAAAGAACAAAACAGAAAATTTGTACCATTCCAAATACTTGCGAACAAATACATACAAAACCTTGACGACATTGGTATAAATCAGTTTTCATGTTGCTTGCTGTTTTATTTCTTTGGGTTTGATTAAGTGTGGAGTGGATTGAGATAGGATATGTACAGGATATGTTTTGATGGGCTTAAAGAAAAACTAAACTGATAACAGGAGGAAGGGAATTTCTTTCATGTCTCGTTATAGGTCGTTAATTGGAGTGAGCAATATGTTTGGCCTCCAGGTGTCAGGTTTGTTTACCGTTTGACCAGCTCCTTGTAGCCGTTCGAGTTAGAAGCCTGGCCAAGAATGCAGCATGAGCCTCACTGATTTTTGCTCCTAAATACAAAACAGCATGTTTTGACAGCTTTTGCCTGAATGCTGTGGATTTGAGCTGGAGGCCCAGATGCAGTTTACAACAACACAACAAAATCTCATCCCCACAAAATTTGGACACTGCTTCTTTAGATTTAATCACGTGAGCAACCCCTGTTCGCCTCTCATAATTGAGCAGTCTGCCTGCATTAGCCTCACCCTTGTTGCTGAGGCAACTGGGCAACCTCAGGAAATGAAATAAAGGGGTCTGACCACCTCGGAGAGGACAGGTCAGTCTTTCTTTTTGCAACAGGATGGTGAGCTCACCTTGGGAATTCACGTCAAGCCGTGTCGAGTCTGTTTCTCTGCTCTCAGAACCATGCCTCTTCACACATGATAGAACAGGAACTGAAGACTGGAGATTTTAAAGTGGAGGTGAGGGAAAAGGATGGAGCTTTAGATGTGGGGGGTTGAAAACAGGCTGATTGTTAGAAAAGCTTGAGCTGTAGTGCAGTTTAAAACTGTTTATGTTCCTATTTGTATTTTTTAAATGAAAATTCAAGGACTCAGTAGTGAAGGAAAAATGCCGTTTTTTATTTTTTTTGTTATTATTTGCTTTGTTTTATTACATATGAAATCATAGCGTGCCATTGGTTTCTCCAAGCAGTATGGTCATGGTGCTGTCCAGCAAATTCAGACATTGTTGGATGTCTGTATTTGTGACGTTCACTGGCTTGTTCTGGGAAGTTGCTGTGGTCTGCTCTTAGGTCCATCAGCCACTGGTGTTGATGGTGTGACATGTCTTTGTCCCAGATGTTCTTCTTGTATTGCTCATTTCATCTATGTGTGGGTCTGCCATTGTGCTTCTCTTCAGCCTAGTGGCCAGAGCTGTGAGCCCTGTGCCTGACCGTCTCTCCAGTCTCAGGTTTGGATATAATGTTGTACCTTGTTTTCATCCAATACCTGTCTGTCATAACGCCCAGCTGCCCTCAGTTACCAAACTAACATCTTTAGGAGCTTCCCAGAATTTGGTTTCCAGCCTTTTTCTTTATGCTTCTGCACACATCCTTGATTTTATACCCATGTGCTCTAAGATCACAGTCACAGTGCCATATTGGTTTGTTAATTTCAATGACACTGGTAGTAGGAATAGTGCATGTTGCAGAGTCCACAACAGCAGAGATGGGGAGTCGTGCTCTTGGTTGAGTGACTATAGAGGCCGGTATCATCTAGCCCAGTTACACTGTGCTCTTCCATCAGGCCTGGCTCAATACATCTATAGTGCTCACTATTGTTCCAGCGATTAATAATAATAACAACTAATAACTAATAATTAAAAGCATACTGTAAGGGTTTTGGAAAGACTGATAAGTGATCCAGTTTTTCATTTACTCATCGCCACTTTGTTTGATTCAGCGGCTTGTTATCAGTAACTCACGAAGTCTGAGTAATTATCCAATTCGTTATTAGCAAAGTGTAGAAATGAAGTGAAGAAACACACACACACACACACACACACACACACACACACACACACACATTCAGATACTCTTACACCTGCCCCCTACTGAACCTGAGAACTAGCGAAACTGCGTCAAGCTTAATTTTACAGACAGTAAAATAATAAAGGTGGAACATTTTTGTTTTCAAAATAAAAGACATCGTCTAAGGCAGTGTTTCACGGACCTTATTTTGTTGGAGGCTTCCGGAAATTGCGCTCGACTGACTCTACAGCTCTACTGCGGAGGTGGCACGTCTCTCTCACTCTCTCTCTCTCATAGGAAAGGTCTCGGGATGACAACTTGCAGAGTTATAACCCACTCGCCGCCGTGTCGATAAGCAGGGAATTGTAGATGTTAAAAGGAGGAGAAGAAGAGTCTCGGATGACCTTTGGTGTCGTTGCCAATCCAGTTTTCACTCCACTTTAATATTCGCATCGCTCCACCAAGTCAGAAAAGGGGATCCGTGCGTCAGTGGGATAAGACCCTTTCCACACTTCCTCACCTGAAGTGTCCCCTACCTTACCTTCCTCGGCCAGCGCGTGGAGATAGTGGGAAGCCCGCTGAGCAGACTTGAAGAGCTTTATTTGCCTGAGGCGGAGTGCTCACATAAAGCCTGGTGAAGGACGTTGACAACTGAGAAGTGTGTACATCAGCCATGGGAGCCTCCAGCACTACTTCGAGGAAACTTCCCCTGCTCTACTTTACCTTTCAGTGCGCGCTCACAGGTCAGCTTCTTCACCTGCCTTATATAAATGCCTTCTGTTGTGTTTCCTTGTTTGTTCACATTTCCAGAAGCACACACACACGCAAACAGTGGTTATCACTTTGTATTTCAGATCTTAAAATAATGCGACTAACATCACATTTGCATCGATCCTGTTAGCATTAAATGGTAAATGGCCTGTATTTATATAGCGCTTTACTAGTCCCTAAGGACCCCAAAGCGCTTTACACATCCAGTCATCCACCCATTCACGCACACATTCACACACTGGTGATGGCAGCTACATTGATAGATATTAAATATCAAAGCAACATAGTGTACATTAGAATGTGGGATTTACTGAAGTCCGACCACGCTGTGCTGACATGAGTCATAATCAGGAACCTGTAACTAATGACAGAAATGACAGCAGGGTCTGCTTCTGGGGGTTCTTTGCTGTATGTGTGCCAGAGGATGAAGGGCTGGATTTGAAGCTGAAACACCTGTTTGTTTTTCACAGGATTTGAAACAAGTGTGTTACACATGATTATGTCTTCCAGGGAAGAATAATCCCTTTATAGCTGCTGCAACACTGGCTCAGCCGTCACTCTCTCTAGCAATGTATTAAACTCCTACTTTCACTGATAGCTGTACAGTACAAGCAGCCTACTTTTCCCTCTCTTTGATTCAGAAATTGGGCCACGGTACAGCTGCACGAGTATTTTGCAAACGTTTTGGGGAGCAAGAAGTTTTTAAATGATTAATTCCAGTAAAAAAAGAACTAATGGCTGCACCTAGAAGGGAGTATTTTTTTTCTTTTTTTTCTGCATTTCAAGAGAATATTAATATTTCTTGAGTTTTGTGCAGTTTCTTCTAATTCGGAGACCTACTAGAGTTCATATAAAGGCACTACTGATTTAATAGTCATTCTCCTTGAAAAGCAACAAGGAACTGCTGGACGTTCACGAGCTCATGAATTTTGAATCATCATTTTATCGTCCCTCTTGTCTCAATTTAACCCTCAGCAATGACAGAAATGATTTTTTTTATTCAGTGTCAGCAATGAAAGAGTCAAACACTCAGTTTTTGGACTGCTCACATGCTCCACTCCACTCTCATATGGAGAAACTGGAAACATCTATTTAAGTTGTAGAGCCCCATCTGCTCCAGGTGAGCGCCTGTCACTTCCAAGAGTCTGGGTGCTGACTTTCATATTGCTCTGTGAGACATGAAAGCCAGTGAGAGATACACACTTTGCCTGAATTTGTTCTCAGCTGCCCGTAGCTTATGTGTACTTTTCAGTGCTGTTGCCAAAACAGTCACATTCCCTGTCATCGAGGGAGTTTCTCTCTGAGGGAGTATTACCTGAGTAACACTTCCATTTTGCACCATCTAGGTTCACTGCGATGAGACAGTGAATTAAGTCATTGTAAGGGGTGACTGCAAGCAATGTCTGGCAACCAATTTTATCAGCAGGCTATGATTCAGGGTCACAGGACAACAGGAAGATATGAGCACAGTAGCTGACCTTGACCTCACCATCAATCGCCCTGCAGGTGTGTCCTGAAAACACTGAGCAGTCAAGACACAGAGAGGAAATGTTCATGAATAGCACCCAGTGGCAACAGGAAAACTGTGAGCTCTTTGAATCCCAGATGTGTGCGTTAGAGCAGGAAGTGAGCAAACCTCCTCCTACAAACAACATGGTGGTTCAGTTCAAAATCCAGCGCAGTGGAGAATGTTATCAGACTCGCAAGCAGCTGCTGAGTGATTGAGGATATGTCAAAAACATATGACTTCACTTCCATACTTACTCTTTTTTGAGTGTGTTTGCACTATGACTGCATGATGTACTCATAAGAATGAAAAAGTTACGTGTGAAAAATTCTCACCAACAGAAAAACGCAGGAGTCACCATGTGTGATGAACGATTTGAAATTCTACTACTCCTCTAAAAGGAGGAAACCTTAATGAACAGAATACTGTCCTTTTCTGTCTCCCTGTAATCTTTACGAGTTACCACATGTTGATGTATAAATTATCTTTTTCACAGAATGTTCTGACCGTGTTCTGTGACCACGTCGGGTAAATAACTTGTTTCTAAAAACGATTTCATGCTTATTATTCTTCCTTGTCAGAAGCCTGGCGACTGCTGTCGCACACGTATTGTTGTTTGACCCATTTTCTCAGAAGGACTGCCTTTTTGTGTGAAAATCTATTTATTTAAGATTTCCGAAACAGTCGTTGCATTTCAAATGTCATCTCGAGGGCACAATTCACCATGTTTGGAATCTATCTCAGCTGCCATAGGGTGAGAGGCGGGGTACATGCACAGGTTGCCAGTCTCTCACAGGGCCGACACAGAGAGACAGAAAATAGTCCACACTCACACCTATGGAACTTTAGAATCACCATTTCACCCAAACTAACTGGCTTCCTTCCTGTGGGAGGAAGCGGGAGTACCCACAACTCCACAGAAAAAGGTAGATTTAAACCCAGAATTTTCCTGCTGTGAGGAACACAGCAGGAAAACCGCTGTGCTGCCCCCTAAAAACGAATGCTTAATTCATTGTCCTGCTGCACCATAGATTTTGGTGCCAGTTCACGCTTTTGGCCAATGACGAATCATCGCAGGTTGAGACTGGACTGCATTTGGTTGTCCTACATTATAGCAGAAGGCCTGACCTCACACTCAGAAGGATGATCTAGAATTTTTCACTCTATTTTTTTCACTGCTATTATAGTTGGTAACCTCTTATCCATTCTAACCCTGTACTTTGGAGAAGGGTAAAAATTGACTTGTAAAATGTAAATAGTTTTCATGTGTGTAAGCTGCAGTGATTGTTTTCTTTGTTCCCCAGTTTCTAAGAGCATTTAATAAAACCAAACGTTACATATTCTGATTGTCTGTGGGTAGATTTGGCGTTATGGTTAAGATCATCACCAGTGGCAACTTAGACCTCAAATGGTTAAAGAAGTCTAGACTAGGCACATTTACCTCTGGGAAAACAATGACCTGCCAGGTAGACAAAACTCAGCTCATGAGATGCTGTGTTCTTCTGCTCCACTTCAGGTAGAAACAAGTGACACACA
>NW_024582721.1:456928-481225 GCF_018398535.1 Haplochromis burtoni
TTCCCTAGCTGCTTACCCTAACCCTAACCATCAAAAATAAATGCCTAACCCTGACCCTTACCCTAAACCTAACCATAACCCAATTTTAACCCTGACACTAATTCCACATTTTGAGTCTCAAAAATGCCTTCAAACTTGTGGGAACCAGGATTTGGGTCCCCATAAGGGCTGTTGGTCCCCACAAGTATAGTAAACTTCCAACACACACACACACATTAGTAGTAGTAAGACCATCTGAAACAGCTGCACATAGTCAGCTTTACCATTGTGGCACAGTGCTGAACTTCAGTGTTGTCCTCTGTTTAATTCAGTGTTACCTTTCCTAATTAAACGTGACACTTACCTTCTGTGCTACCACCCAGCAGTTGTATCTTTTTATATTAAGCTTTGCTAGCATGAACAGTTCTTCTCAGTCACACAAACTCATTAAGATTGTCTCAGTGAAGTTGTGTTTGGGTCAGCTAATTTGATTATATTAGCTTAGGTTCATCAAGCACTGTGCCTAATTATTCACTCGTGTCTAATTGCTTAATTTGCCCTTTGTCTTTTTCTGAGGTAAGCTGTGTCAGTTGGCAGAGTTTAATCTTTTCCTGGTGTTATATCAGTCTTACCACTAAAAGTCCTTGTCGTGTGTATTTAGCGTTTTATTCAGAGAAGTATGTGGTTCACGCCCCTGCGTTCATGTTATCAAGGCATCCTGGTGAGGGGTGCAGACATAGATTCTGAAGAATAAAACTTTAAAGTCACATTGTTGGCTAATATGATCGTAAAATGAAGGTATTGTAACTGAAAGAGTTGCTGTTTTAGCTCATCCCAGCACCGTGTTCTAGCACCGGATTTACATAAGCACACACAATAATCTTGAAGCTTGACGTCACTTATCAAAGACCAGCGGCGGCGATGTATGAGCTATGCCTTATCTCTTCAGCAGCCGCTGTACAATTAATCTTGCATTCTGGACACACCATCTGGCAAGAGCGCACATCTTCATTTGTTTTCCAGGTGTGTCCTGTGATGGACGCTAGTTATTTAACAAGGTCAACCCATACAAGCTTCAAAATGCTCTGTTGGGAGCATCATCCTGACTGACACCCCCATCACCTCTGTGGACTCATTCCGCTTCCTGGGTACCACCATCACCCAGGACCTGAAGTGGGAGCCCACCATCACCTCCGTCATCAAGAAAGCCCAGCAGAGGATGTACTTCCTGAGGCAGCTGAAGAAATTCAACCTGCCAACACGGACGATGATGCAGTTCTACACTGCAATCATCGAGTCCATCCTCACCTCCTCCATCACCGTGTGGTACGCTGGAGCCACTATCAGGGACAAACAGAGACTGCAGCGTGTTGTGCGCTCTGCTGAGAAGGTGATTGGCTGCAGACTCCCATCTCTGCAGGACCTGTACACCTCCAGGACACTGCGGCGTGCAGCCCGGATCTCAGCTGACCCTTCTCACCCTGGACACAGTCTGTTTGACCTGCTCCCCTCAGGCAGGAGGCTCCGGTCCATTCGCACCAGAACCTCTCGCCATAAGAACAGTTTCTTCCCCTCTGCTGTTGGACACATGAACAATAACCACATGACTGTCCCCGCCACTAACACATGACCCTACGCTGTGTCACTGCATCATTTCATGTTTGGCACTGATCACCACCTGCACTCATGTATATATCTTTCTACGTAGCACTCATAATTCTTATTCTCATGTATATATCTCATGTATATCTCATGCACATATCTTTCTTTCTACATAGCACTTTAATTCTTATTGTTTGCACTGAAGCACCGCAGCAATTTCCTAATGTTGTAAACCTCAACATCTGGCAATAAACCCCATTCTGATTCTGATTCTGATTCTGAGGCAGCGGTGTCCTCACCGCTGATGACTGTCAGTGATTTATAATATTAAGTGAGAGTGCTGCGATAATTATTAATAGTAGCATGTCTTATTTTAACATAGAGTCACTCTTGGCTATGAGCTTTCCTGCTTTAGAAGATAATAGGTATTGAAGCTTGGTATACTAGCACACTTGACATGTGGTAGGTTGAAGTTTCACACGCTATTTTTTACCACATTAGCGCTTAATTCCAAAATATGTTTTTAACTCTAAGAAGATGAAAAAGCCGAGCTATTCAATGCAGTTTCTCCAGCGTACAACTATGGCCTTATCTCTAATTGCCTGTTTTTTAGAATAAAACCAAATAGATGTGCAGCAAAGCCCCTTTTCAACTCTGAGCCGGGATTACAAGGGTTTGAAGGCTGCGCTCCTCACGTATGTGTCCCCAGCAACTGGTGCAATTTTGATTTCAGGGGGGAAGATTGAGGGATTTATCGGTACATAATGACATACATACAGCAGTGCACTCTTTCCTCTTTAGTGAGATAGTTTGTTGTCCAGTTGTCAGTCTGTGCAAATGTGCCAGTGTGCCTTGTAATCTTTTATATTTACACTCACTTGCACCCTGTACAAAGCCCAGAAGGACAAGAACCGGAGTGGAGATTAGTTCAGATTCAATCTCACAGCATAATATATCACATCCCAAAAAAGCCACAATGTGCTTCTTTTCTTTCCCTGTAGTTGTTTTCACTGTGTTTGTTCTTATTTCATATCTTCTTTGTGATCATTCAGCATGTTATTATCTACTGAAATTCAAAGAAGTCATGTTAAAAAAGTTTGAAGTCTGCACATCTGCACAAAGAACATGCTAACACAACGCTAGCGCACAACCCAGTGTGACATTAAAGCTGTTGTGCGTTTTTAAGAGATCTTCCCAAGAGGGCAGCAGCAACTATAACATCACATTTTCATAAAGACATTTTAAGGGGCTGGAAAAAAGGCTGGATTTAATATAATGCACGTCATAAAGACAGGTCATTTCTTTATTTTATATGTAACCCCTTCATAAATCCTGTTGACTATAGTCTATTTGCCATTATAAGCAAAGAAAAATGAACGGAAACTTTGGAAATCACTTTCTGACACCCCAACCCTGCAGCGAGACCTGATCACTGTAATGAGCAATCAGGCTACAGCTGAGTAATGAGAAAGTAGTGTAGAGAGTAGTGTAACAAATTACTTTCTCCAGGGACTAACTATGTAATATACGCCTGCTTATGTTTAAGAGATGTAATGTGTAATACAATGACTCCAACGGCAGTTATCATTCTCTAAATCTTTGGTTTCATTCACGTTCTTCTTCTCTTAGTGGTCATTTAGCACGTCTGCAAGATTATTTTTCTGGTCTTTGTCTGAATGAGAGATGTTAACATTCACTTCAGACAGACAATCTCACATTGATACCTCAATCCCAGTCTCATACTGCAATTAAGTCTGGGGTCATGCAAACACCTTAATCTAATTATATTGCAGTAATTAGGCCCATTCACAGGATTAGTGACGTGATTGAAGCATGTGGAGCACTGCAGTGCTGGCTGCATTTTTAAGCGCTGCATTGACCTGTAAAGACCATGCTCAGTCCAGCCACTGGAGGTTTGATGATTTGCAACTCGTGCCCCACATTCACTGAGTTACTACTATTTATAAGTCCATACAAACATTCTTATTTTTAGTCTCAATATGGGATAAACTGTGGGAAAGAGACAAAAGAGTAACACAACTAGGCCTGTGTAATGTTACTTGGAAATGTGTGGATGTAATAGAGGAATTTTTCACCGAGAACGTGGAAATAGCAGTTAGATGACAGATGTACAGTGAGACATGGTGCCAGCCGTGTCTTTTACTGTATGTGGCAAGTGCCCCTTTTGTGGGTTTTCAGTGACATCTCTTCTCCATCCATGGACCCAGAAGGAAGAAGGCCTCCTCTCTGGGGTCATGAGAAAATCACTTGGTGACTTTCCCAACGATCAGCTCTGGCCTGGGGACTCTTAAAGGCACAGACGCTCGTGCTTCTTTATTTTGTCTTTCTTTTTCTGTCTGTCCCTCCCCTTCATTCTTTCTTGACCAGAAACCTGGACATAGTGGCTCTTTTGGGGTGTTGATTGTTTTTTTTTTTCTTTGTTTGTTTTTTGAGAACATTCATGCAAATTCTGATAGAAATCTTATCTGGACAGTAAACATATTGTTGTTTTTGATTTGGGCTGTTATTCCCAGCTGATATTTGCATTCAAACATTTATGACCCTTTGCAGCCCTCTATGTTTATACATAAATGTAAGGCGTGGAGGAGTTATGTTGGTTTTATGGGGTCTTAAGAACATTATATACTGTGGAATTAAACACACATTGCAGACTGCAGTGTCAGCCTTATACCCACTGTTTAATTCAGGGTTGCCTGTGATGTGGCCAGGCTTTGACAGTATACTAGCTAATGACTATTTACAGCTGAGGGAGCCGCAGGAGGCTTATCAGGTGGTTCTTAAGGCCAGTCTGAATCCTTTGCTCTATTACCAGTGCATCAGCAGTCTGATGTAAATAGGCCTTTTATGGTAACCACTAACTGTTAACTAATAATTAAGTCTTTCACAGACACTGCTAATTGGAATATCTGGCTCTTGTCCAGATTGTCAGAATTTTCATTTCAGGCTTGTAAGTTTCGCTAAATTCCACAAAACACTTTCAACAAAAACTCAACCCACCGGGGTTGGAGTAAGAAGAGCCTTGACTCCAGCCACTTTAGTGAACACATGTATCTTGCTTCCAGTGCTGCTAACAGATGTTGCAACCAGAATTTGTCAACAATCGCACATTTCCTTCACCCGTCCTTGAGAAAAACTAAAGCAGAAGTCAATAAAGCAGCTCACAGATGGTGGTGAAGGCATGGGCTTAGATGAGATATACCATGTCAAGTTATTCTAAATGAGGGTGAGGGTTAGAGGTCGATACTCTAACAACACAGAGTCATAATCCTGGACATAATCCTAGGTTTTTTTTCTTCAAGTATTATGGCAGGTCATACGCACACTCAATGATTACTTTATTAAGTGAATAGACTTCATCATTTTCAAATATGAACTCGTTTGATGCCTGTGACACACACAAGAACTCTGCTACAGCATGTATCAGGAGCACATCACTGGTTGCTAACAGGAGAGCTAGCTTCCTCATCATGGAGGAAGCTAACAACAAAGGCACAGCAGTTCAGAAATCGAGCTAGCCCAGCAGCTTTTATTTGAATTCTTCCAGCGCTTTTTAATTTAACCACAAACTGAAAAGCTCATACAGCAACCAGGGCAGTCCTCATGTCGTGTGTGAGTAAAAGGAGTTGTGATCAGACTGATGATAGGATGATAGGAGAAACTAGCAAAACCTGCAGCAGTGTGTCGCGTACACATATAAAATAAGACTAGTGCAAATTAATGAGGTTTGTATGTTTATTAATTAAAGTAAAAAAAAAAAGAGTAACTAACGTGATTACATTTTTTAAACTCTTGAAATTCTGATGGCAGCAGCGTTTAAATGTCAGCACTGACATTTATTTTCAGCACTGCAATAGCAGGTAGAGGTGTAGTAAGAAAGAAAGACGTTAATTTTGGATGATATGAGTCATATCATATGACCCATTAAAAATCTATTGAAATATGCTGTTGCACTGATCTGTGACATCAGCTGGGACATATTAATAGTATTTCAGTCTGAAAAGTAACTTTTGAAATGATTTCTTATGCAGCAAAATATAGTTTGGTGTCAAGGCTCTAAATGAATCTCCTCCCGCAGATTTACAGTTGCGAGAGCGATGAGTAAATATACCTACACATGGATTCTGCAGGTGGTGCAGGGGTTGAAATAGCAGGCAGGGAAAACTGATGAAGAGATGAAAAAATTTGCAGCTTGAATAGACCAACAAAGTGGGAAAGCGTGTCTGGTATGTGACGTGAAGAGATTGAGCTATATTACCGTGTAGGACACAGTGCAGCTCAACCTGCTTGCCTCTTTGCTCCGTTGAGCAGCCCTACACATATACCCCGAAAAGCCGTTAACAATTTTACAACCATACGTTTTATATGTTTTCTTAAACATGTATCTAATTCGAGGTCACAGGGGGACTGGAGCATATCCCAGCAGGTGTAAGGTGAGAGGTACTAGCCTATCACAGGGCTTTACCACATATTGCATTTAAAAAACAAAAATGTATCATTTTCTCATGATATCATTTGATACATACTAGCATGTAGATTATAACAAAGTAACCAGCGTGTGTATTGATCAATGACGTTAGAACTACAGAACACACAGAGCATGTGGACAGACAGGGAATGGCCGTTTTTTGCAGATGCTGACACTGACACCTGTGTGAAGAGAACAATTTCTCCAGCTTTATCAAAGACATAATTGCAGTGTCTCAGTGGAAGTCAGATGGAGTAATTGTGTAAGAGGTGACACTGGCAGCTATGTGGAAAAAGCCATTATAGTCACATTATTAAGCTGGAGCCTTCAGGCCATCAGAGGTTGGACTCATGTTCTCAGCGAGGCAGAAAAAGCAAAGAGGTTCTGTTAGAGAGAGAGTGGGAGGAACAGGTAGGGTTTATGTCCCGTGTCTCTTCAGACGCCTCTCAGGATTAAATGTCATTCATCAGTCTGATGTTCGGTGCTATTTTTTAGTTAGTGTGACTCTTCATAATCCTCTGTCATCTGCTAATTTCCTACTTTTCCTACAATTAAATGTATCAGCACCCGAGAATCAGAGCCGTCGACTTTAGATAGCACATAACACATAAAAACATACAAAAAGAAACACTGCAATTCTGCTTAAGAATAATCTGGGAATTTATGGTTGGGCTGCTTAACACAGTAATACCTTTAAAAAAAGAAGAAGAAAAAAATAGACATAACAATAAATAAACACAGTAATCTGGGAAAAGTGTGTTAACAGAGTGGAGAGACTTTCAGCCCTTACCTTCGTATGGTGCATATAGCAGCATGCTGCTTCATTGCCAGTGGCACACACAGCCATGTGTATTGTTGGATTGCTGTGAACTTCAATTCTCTGACGTTGTGATGAAAGGTGCATTAAGAAAGGTTTCAGTAATGATCAACACTGTGTGAACGAATGCTATGATTTGCTCCTGTACTCCAAGACCACCAAAAGCATTAAGTAGCTGACAATTTCAGATCTATTTCAGTGGTTTTACAGGATGAAGATTGTGTCGACAGTATAAGAAAAACGGATTTCCACATACCTTTGGGAAGCATGTTTTTTTTTTGTTTTTTCCTAAGAGGACTAATAACGCTTAGTTAATCATTGATAATTAAGGTAAAAAGATAAGACATATATTCCATCCATCCATCCATTCTCTTCCGCCTATCCTTTTCAGGGTCACGAGGGAGGCTGGAGCCTGTCCCAGCTGTCTTAGGGCGAGAGGCAGGGTACACCCTGGACAGGTCGCCAGTCTATCTTAGGGCTAACATATAGACACAGAAAACCATTTGCACTCACATTCATACCTAAGGGCAATTTAAAATTTCCAATTAACCTAATCCCATTAACAGCACATCTTTGGACCGTGGGAGAAAGCTGGAGTACCCGGAGAGAACCCATGCAAACATGCAAACTCCATCCAGAAAGACCTCGACCTGATGGTGGAATTGAAATAACAATAACAATAAAATTATTATTAAAAATAATAATTGGCCAATAATCAACATTTCTGTCAGTAAGGTTTAATAATGTATGCATTGTAAGATTTATCTATAAAAAGACACTAAGAGAATAAATAACTTAGGCCCCTTCATGTCACAGTTCTGCTTGTCTTCTATGCGGACATTTATTCTAAGTTTGTGGTTGAAATTAACTGAATTTGCCTTCCCAACACATCCCAAAGCTACAGCAGTGTTCTGAGCACACCTACAGCTCAGCTTTTATTTGACAGACAGATATAGAAGCTGTTCATGAAGGACCAATGTAAGCGGAGCTTTTCCGTCATTGCAGTCCCTTAAGTCCTGTAACCACGAACATCACTGGCTCGTCTGTGACGTTCCAGAGGGCAGCACCCCCTGTCATCTCATAAAATGTTTTTCTGCCCAATCACCACCTCACGTCGAGTCATTAACAACAGCTTTATTCACCTCAGTTTAGATTTTTTTAAATATAGGACCACATCAAAACAACAGCCACCCGAAGGCGCTTGACGTTACTAGTCACTGACAGAGCAAGAGTAAATTCTTACCTTATGGATCTCCTTTATTGTCCTTAAGATTTCAATAGTTTTTTCATCACAGACCACTGTGTCTATCAGCATGATTAAATCTTCCTCCCCCTCCTCTCTCTTCTTGCCCTTTTCCTTTTCATCTTGTTGTCTAGTCCTCCTCCTCCTCTTTTCCTCTTCTTCTTCTTCATCACATCTCTCCTGAGGCCTGCAGCTCGAGCATCTCATCAGCATCAGTGTCTCGGGTCAGCCGGGAGGATTAGAGTGAGGGGCTTAAGATGTCTGTGTAGTGTACATGTACGTGTGTGTGTGTTTTTGTACATATTATATATGTATATATATTCCTCCTCCATTCTTTTACTTAGTGCTTTTAGTGTTTCTGCATAACTATATCTGTAATACTTTCTGTGTAAGGATTTATATTCAGACCTGCATCTGCACTTCTTAGCCTCGCACTTTTCTGGATTTACTCTCCTTTTCTTTAAATTGTTACTCATTCCATATCTCCCTGTGTTTTTCTTCTTTTTCCACAGCTCCTCTCCTCCCTGGGTGGTGCATAATTATAAGCTCTTATCTATTTTTCTGTCACACACAGCTACACTCAGGAGAGAGCTCAGTTGATGTCATTATCTCCGATAATAGCTCAGTGGTGCAGCAACCCCCCACACCCCCATCTTCCCCAGACCTCACCACGCTCCACCATATACAATATAATTGCTGTTCATTAAAAAAAATATCCTCTGCACCGTGACCATATCTTATTCTATCTTGGCACCTCCTCACAAACATGTTTTTCGCTGCTAATAAAGTTTGGGGGTTTTTGACAGTGTAAGGGGATCTCTGCCAATACTGTCATAATTGGATTTCGTTTTCTTCATTTTCAGTCCAAGTGACAACAGCCCTCTGAGAAAACATGAGAAAACATGGTTGCTGCCATCAAATTGCTCTAAGGCCAAAGTGCTCTAATTGCTCAAACTCTAATTCAGTCAAATCCACTGTCAGGCATCAGTGATATCAGTGACAGATATAACACAGATTATGTCACAAACAGCATAAAGCCAGAGGACCTGAAGTAGAGAAGGGTTGCAGAGTGGCAGTACATATGCAACTCTGATTTGTGCAGCTGCAGGCTAAAGGAGTTTAAATGTCTGTGTTTGCTGCTGGGGGCTTCCCAACATTTAATCATTAGTTATTATAATCTCTGCCTCTCTATTGTCTTTTGTCCGTTTCTCCCTGTTTCCCTGTTAAAGGGGAGTTCTTCTTCCCCACTGTCGCCAAGTGCGTGGTAATAAGAAGCCATCTGATTGTTGTTTCTCTGTATTATTGTAGGGTCTTTACCTTATATCATAAAGCACCTTGAGGCAACTGTTCTTGTCTATGTAGTATAAATATTATTGGATTGAATTGAATACAGTGAAAAATGCCATCGTCAGCAAATAGTTTACACATAATAATGTCACTTTGATTCCTTAACTGGTCATAAAGTATCTGAATTTTGGGAGCGGGACCACGCCTCCAAACACATTCCTTCCCGTTCTCATCTATATATGTTCCCGCAGCTCTACAAGCTGTTTGTTCTTGTTTACATGCCCCTCCCTTCCTGCCCTTTTCAATTCTTTAACTTAATTCTTAATTCCTTAATTGAAGTATTTAGTACATGGCGGCCAGGCCCGGAAGCTGCCGCCAGTCCTCTTCGAGGCCTTCTCCAAACTGCAGAACAATTCATGTCCAAGCCATTCACCTTTATCGACTAAAACGCTGTCAAACCTCAAACGAGCACATGGACCCAGTGAAGTTGTCTATAGGACAAAGTGCTCTAATCCACAAGACCAGATGTGTGTGTCCCTACACTCTGATACAAATCATCAGTGGTGATTGTTAAGTTTAAGGAGAGCTCATTGTATTTGTCATTTGGATTATGGGATATTTATCTTCTTAATGATAGTGACAGGCCTAAGATGTAATTAAGAAGACAGCTTAAAGTGGAAATGAACTACTTACTGCTTTGTTAAAGTTTTATCAACCCATCCATGTCACCTCCTCCTTTTTATGTTTGGGAAGTTTCACGTTGTTATTATTAGATCATTTCTTATGTTAGGACAGTATCCCTAATTGCTCCAGCTAGGGGGTTCTGTTAACACGTGTTTGGAGTAAACGATTGAGGGGGTTATTGTATTTGGAACAAATAATAGTATTCCTTTCCTTGTGGTGATCCCTTTGCTTCTAGTATTTCCAAAGCATTCCCTTTGCTTTTGGTAAATCTTACGACGACCTGATATCAGTCGCTCATGTCCAGCTGTCCTCACATGCAACCATTGTTAAGTGTGAAAATAGAAAAGGATCTATGGTCCTTTGAAAGGCTAGTTCCGTTCTGTTGCAGAGAATGTGTGACGTAAGCTCTATTTTCTCCAGACTAAGTACAATGGTATATAAACCGACGTGTAGCTATGAGACAGGAAAGTGCAGAGGAAATACTGACTGTTATAGAATGCAGTGTATTCCTGAGAATTCTACCTTAATCCTAAATGTCTCTTTGTTGCCTTTACTGTGCCCCCCCCCCCCACACACACACACACACACACTGCATCTACAACTCCTTCATAGATCTCATGTATCCGTATACAGGAGCACTCTGTGAAGTACAGTACAACAGACCCATGGAATAATGTATCATATAATCACCTCTTCACATTTTTTGAAGAGGTGGAAGTCTCTGATCCGAATGCTAAACAGGATCTATCAGGATTAAATCCAGGTTGGAGGCAGTTTAGCTTTTTGCTGACTCGATTTCACAACTGGGAATTTGGAAGTGTTTGCTACATGAACCACAAAGCGACAGAAATCTCTGTCTTTCACACTGCTGGGTCTGTTTTTTAGAACATGCCAACAGACAAAAAGCCTTTCAGCTGAGTATCATTGATGTTTGGAGCATTCATTAGTGACTGGTCATTATGTTCACTGATTTCCTGAGGCCAGCCATCCGTGAGAGTCCATTAACTTCAGACATTAGAGTAATTAGGCAGAGTGCTCACTTTTTGTGCACATATTTTCAGTTTCAGGATTGTTTATGTGGATGTATGCATTGGTGTCCTGAAGCAATTGCAAATCTACATTAGGTAGGCAATTGACCTCTTGATGCTATCTTTCTGTATTTAAATTGTTATATAGCTCCATAATATCCCAGCAGAACACTTCAGAGTGCAGACTTACATTGGGCACCTAAAGTGAAGTGAAATGCACAGTTTTCAACTATCAGGGCCTTTTCCTGTTTGGTTTCAGGAGACAGATCGATAGCGCTTTCAGCTTTTTGATAAAGCTCATAATAAGGGATGGATCAGATTACTCAGAATCATCACTTAGTTAACCATCTTATTATGGGACTTTCCATTTTTATGCCACTTTCACATGTTGTTTACTCTTTGTCTTACTCTCTCCTGTAGTTTTTGTTTTGTCCTGTCTTTTGTGCTTGGTCTCTCTGCACCTCTTTTCTGTCTTCTCTTCAGCTCCAGCTGGTTGTGGCAGATATATGTCCCTTCATGATCCTTCTCTCTTTCATTTAAAAGAGAGTTCTTCCTCTTTACTGTCTTCACTGTCTTCACCCAACAATCTAAAGGGATCTATAGATTGTTGGGGTTTTCTCTAACATTGTGGTGTCCTTATTTTGCGCTATAAGACCATCCATCCATCCATTCTCTTCCGTGAGGCGGGGTACACCCTGGACAGGTCGCCAGTCTGGCACAGTTATAAAGAATTGACTCAGCAGTAGACATCAGTAGGCACACTCAATGGACTTAGAATAAATGCTCTGTGCACATACATGGCTTTATTTATTTACAAAAGCCTTATAAAACGGCATCACCACACTGTCATGTGAAATGAAAATCCTCATTTGGAAGCAACATGTGTTCCAGCCCTATGCTGAAACACGTTCATTCTTCCCTAATGTTGTCGGACACCCCCTCCCAGCTCCCGTGAGACTCCTGCCAATTCCCTGGATGCGAACGGTTTAATCGCGGTGGCAGATCCATATATCCCTACGCCCCCTCCATCGGCGCGCTCGTGCTGACTTGCTTTAACACACACCCTCTGGGAGCACGAAAGGCAAGCCTCGTCTGATCCGTAATCGCTGTCTCAAGTTTTTTCCCCCCGCTCCGCTCCCGGTGCGCCTCCTCCACAATCGCAATCATCAGGAGAATAACTTTACAGATTCCATTTAATAGCAGCTTTGGCATGCATGTGAAACCCACAGAGGAATACAAGCTTCTGTCTCATCTCCCCCTCCTGTCAACGCCTGTCAGTGAGCAAGACTTCACACAGCAAGGCACAGGAGAAATGATCAGAACCCCCCTTAACCGCCAAAACTTGTCGCTCATCTGCCTTTTACCTCTTCCCCGTGTTAAAAATAGACCCAAGCTGTCAAGTGTCAACCACATTTTTTTTTTCCTTTCTCGGTTTGCCTCCACCGCCATTGCTCCCTCGGTTCAACGTTTCATAATTTGCTGGCTTTAGTACTTTTCTTGGTCATTAAAGGCCATGTGAGTTAATGCTTGTAAAGCTCGCAGATAATACATCTGACAGTACTGTTGTGGCCCTAAAAAGAGGGCTCTTTTTACAACTGGTATCACAACATTTCAGAGATTACAAATGAATTACAAATCGTTATTTGTGATTTAAATAGCACTGATGTAAACGTGCAGCTCCCTGCAGATACAAAGTCTCTATAAAGAAAGAATGTCTGGTGCTTTCATCAGGATAGATGGTGATTAGACTTCCCTTCATCAAACGTTTGTTTATGTTTTTCCAGCGTAGTTTAGAACTACAGTTATGCAATCAATAACTGGTACAATACCAGCAGCGTGCAGAGCGTGTGATAAGATTTGAACCCTGTTTTTTTCTGCTGTACTGAAGAGCTTCGTGTAACATGAGTGAACAGACACAAACTTGCACACTTACACACAGAATTTTAATCTTTGATTGTTATCACTAACAGAGGGCTCATTTATCTTCTGCTTGGTGTTTGATGAATGGGTTATGTAAATAGTTGAAACTGCAAATGTGTGTCTGTGTGATTAATTTAGCATGGCTTTGGAAATGAACTCTGAGGTTTTAGAGAAACTTTTCTAAAAGGACCTTTGACTGTTCGCCGATCTCTTCATAATTTCCGTTTTTTCCTTTGTTTCTTTGCTTGGTTTTCTTGCTGTCTTTTCACAGCAAGAGGGTCGAGTGTTCAAGCCAGCTGGGAACTTTTTGTGTGGAGTTTGTATATTCTCCCTGGGCCTGTGTGCATTCTCTGTGGCTCCAGTTCCATCAAAACCCTGTATTGAATAGCTCAGGGGTGTCCAACTCCAGGCCTCAAGGGCCAGTGTCCTGCAGGTGTTAGATCTCACCCTGGGTCAACACACCTGAATCAAATGATTAGTTCATTACCAGGCCTCTGGAGAACCTCGAGACATGTTGAGGAGGTCATTTAGCCATTTAAATCAGCTGTGTTAGAACAAGGACACATCTAAAACTTGCAGGGCACCGGCCCTAGGCCTGGAGTTGGACACGCTTGGAATAGGTGGTTAAGAAAATGAATGGATAACAAGTTGTTCAGACATTTAAAACCAAAAAATCCACTGCAGATTTATTCTTGTAGATACTTTTGCTGTTAAAAGGAGCCTTTTTGAGCCTGCTATGGTTCGACCGTGAAAAAACTACAGTGAAGGTGGTTGCACTTACTGACTGGACAACTGATGTGGTACTTACACTTAAACATAGGCTCTACAAGACCATTCTAAAAGGTTTAGATTAGGTAAATCAATTAGGATGATTTTTCTGTATATCAAAATAAGGAATAATAATTGCAGCTAAAAATCAAGCCAAGTATTAACACACAGTAAAAACAACATAACATTTTGGTACCTTGATTATTTTTAAGGTACAATACAGGAATGTAGTGTAACATAATACCTTTGCATTCAAATGATGGTGAAACATCTCTTTACACTGAATGGTAATCAACGAATCGAAAGGCTTGTAAATGCAAAAAAATAAGTACGGGAATGCTCTTATCCAGCATGCATATCAGGAGGGAGATGATCAAAGATGATCTCTGGCAGCGGATAATTTTCCTTTGGCCATCCACTCACTTCTTCCCAGAGGACGCTGTCTGATTTCAGTGTTCTCTCTGGTACTTACCCACGGTCTTTTGTATGATTTTTCTATAGCATATTACAAAACTTGAACATCAAAGTTGAAAAAGGAATAATTTTGATCTGCTGAGGTTAACACAGATGTCTATCCAGACTTGACCTTTATATCATTTTATCATATTGGGCATTTTTGGTGAAATGTGGCGATAGTTTACCTATGAACGGAGTTATGGCCAAAAACATGTTTCATTGATTTTCACCAGAAAATCAATAAAACATGGATCACATTTTACCTGAGCCACAAGAAGGATGTGACAAAAGCTTCTTGGGTATGCTAAGATAGAACGAGAGTTTAAAAGAAGACCAGAGAATAAGCGAGTGGCTTGACGAGAAAAAGGTAGATGAGACAAAGAAAGATAAGGAAGATTGTGTTTAGAGTCAAGAGGTGGAGGGAAGGGCATGGGACAAGAGAGAAGGGAGAGGGTGAAGGAGAAAGTGAGTACAAATGAAGAGTGCAGCTGATAGGGCCAGATACTGAGCTGGAGATTTGGTGGTTTAATCGAGTCAGTGAGGATTAGAGCCGGATTATGTAGGAATTGTGACATAGCAGCAAATTAGCCTGGTAGCTTTAATCTGAAAGGCGGACAAAACACAAGTACTTGACCAGACAGCTGTGTGTGTGTGTGTGTGTGTGTGTGTGTGTGTGTGTGTGCGCGCGCGTGTGTGTGACATGCAACCAGGTGACATTATTTATGGTGTCAGTTAAAACATACCACAGCATGCGCTCAAATGTCATTGGCAGATTAAGTAACATGAGCATGCTGCTATGTGTCTCTACGTTTGTCTGTGGACACATTTTGTAAGCACGAAATCTTTTTTTTCCCCCTTTGAAACCAGTATAACAGCTTGCAAAATACCAGTAACAGGTTGCTACTGTAACATGAATGACTTGGTTATGTGGTTCATTTAGAGGAAAATTGATCTACAGCTGTTCTCAAGCTAGTGAGGCATTTTACATTTAAAAATGCCAACGTATTAAATGTAAAATGAGAATTAAATGGGTGTTTTCTGACATTTTGTTTTATAGAAAAACAGTTACCCAAGTAATCTGGTATATATTCAGAATAATAATAATGAAATTAAATGAATTAATAAGATGCTGACTGATGAACCTTGCGGGGACAGGGCCCAGTGGCATTGCTCGAGTCTTCTTGTCCCTGCAGAGAGAAAACTGTCTGCAAATAATACAGAGCAGATCTGAGAGATCACATTTATCCTATGATGAATTTTTTATAATTTCCACGATTACATCGTCCCCATCTTTGTGACAAAATGTGCCTTTACTGTTACTATATCAGCCTTAGGAGCAAGAGACAGAGAGGTTGTTCGCACCTCTCAAAGTGAGATACTAGAACAAATAGTTATGTTCTGTACAAATTAATCTTTATTTATTTGTTTGTTTGTTTACTGCATCTGAGAAGGCATGTAGGAAAAGTTTTACTCTGACCACTGAGCTGTAAAGGCTCTGAGACAGCAGGCATTACCAACCCGAGAAGACCTAAACTAAAACGAGTAGTTCCAGTCCCGTGAGCTGTCCGGCACAATGAAACCTGATCAGAGCAGGTAGGTCAGGCACCCATAAAGGCAGAAACAGTCCAGTGAGGCTTCTGTACGTGGTGTAATCAGCAATGACTTGCCTCACACGCAGGCATGCAGGCTCATGCCAACTCTCACCTCACACACACGCACTCATATCTCGTGGGGTCATCTAATTGACATAATGCTTACCCTTACCCTAACCATAGCCATAACCCAATTGTAATCCTGACACTAAAACTACATTTTGAGTCTCAAAAATGCCTTTAAACTTGTGGGGACCAGGATATTAGTTCACATAAGGGCTGTTGGTCCCCATAAGTATAGTAAACTTCCCATTTTTGGTCCCCACAATGAATACATATGAATACATGCACATACACACCTCTGGTACACTGTATTAGATTTATTGGTTGTGGGAGATAACAAACAAGTCTCCTGTCACCTGCTCACCTCAGCTTAACTGACTCTGCTGGTCTTTAATGACAATTGATGGGGTTCAAAGTAGAGATAACCATTTGACATATGGCTTATTAAAATCTCAAAGATATGTGTGTGCCACTACAGAGGACAGGATGAACTTCCTTACATAAGAGCTCTTTTCCAGCCAGCAGTAGCACCTTGGACTTTATGCTTTGCCTTAGTCCCCCGGAGTCATGGCTGCCTCGTGTCCGTTTAAATCACAGTCTCTTCACCTGGACCCAGCACATTTGTTTCAAGCCCCGGTGCAGGGCTGGAGTTGCTAACAGGCTGCAGTCATCTTCGCATACTTGCACACATCAAAGTACACACACTTCACCATGGGCCGTGTGTGTAGTTGGCTTTCTATGACTTCATCAGATGCTTGTGTTTGCCTGCTCTTCTAACCCAGTTTGGGTAAGCTCTAAGAACAACTGGAGCAGCCTTTTGTTAGGCTCCAAACATTTGCTCTACACGAAGGACATATTAGCCAAATATGCTGACCATTTTTTTCTCTTTGTTCATGCAGAGAAAGCGATGTGCTATTTAAGCAGCAGATTGTATCTGTGGAACTTTGGAATATACTTTACCAAAGCTATAGAAGTAGTAATTTACCATTTTTAAAGTGTAGTTGGATTAGGTCTTGATGCATGCTCAATCGTCCAGGTAAGTAAATCCCCAAAAGTTGCTTCTGTTCATCTGGATGTTTTCAGTACGTTTGAAAAACGCTACGTCCAGATGAACAGAATCACCTTGTAGTTGGATTAGAAATGGATTGTGTCTCAAGACAGAAGGAATGATTACAGTGAAAAATAGCTTTCTTAAGCTGCACGTGGCATGTTTTTCTTCATCCATGTGATGTATGTTGCAGAAAACATTTAAGGAAAACAACCACTGTTGGTCTCTGTCCACACTATATATGAGCTAACAGAGCTAACAGATCCTCTCTTTCTTTTAGATGTGTTCACACTACTGGAAGTATTCCTCAGTACCACTCAGTCCTTGTGCAAGGGCTAAAGAAATAAATAAGAAATTAAGAAATATATAAGTTCTGCTAGACCAGTGTTCCCAACTGTTTTTTGCACCATGCACCAGTTTAATGTCAGACAGTATTTTCACGGACCGGCCTTTAAGGTGTCGTGGATAAATACAACAAAATAAAATGATACGACCGAGACAAAAACTGTGGTATTTTGTAAATCTAATAATAAACGCGAATTCACTGTGTAATTGTATAACTTTATTAGCAGCGCCCTCCTGAAATGCGCCAACAACATTGAGAGTAACGTCCTCCTCTCTGCCCCATAACACTCTCTGGTCACTATGGTAACGTGTAAATAATTCTTTCAAAATAAGACGCACAACTACAACACGGGAAAAGACCCAGACAAACCTAGTTAACGATAAAAACCTTGAAAACCATAAATTTCACACCCGACCTTCAACTATCGGGACCCAGTACCCAACAACTCATGGACCGGTACTGGTCTGTGGCCCGGGGGTTGGGGGCCGCTGTGTTAGACCATATATACAAAATTGGATGAAAAACTAAATAGAAAACTGACAAAAGACAAACTGAATCCGAAAATCAAATAAAACACAAAATCAGAACAAAGAACTGTTTGTAGTGCAGCTATGGGCTAGCTATGCTACATTTCTTATGCTTGTATCTAAAACATAATCTAAAGTGATTTAACACTTAATTCTTAAACTTTCTCTTATTATATGTTTTCCATATCTCCATAGTGGCTTTTGTATGTGTCAATAATGAGAGAAAAATAGCACTTAAAGAGTGCTGATCTTCTCAGAATATAGATTCATCAAACACGCTTCCAGGTTGATCAAACATATTTTTCTAGAAACCAGGGATTTGACTTGAATTTTATCCTTTAACACAGGAAACTCTCTCTAACTGCTAAGACGAGTGTACATGTTTGAAGCCTGGATGTAGTGCATACTTTAAATCACAGGGTCCTATCTCGTGGCTGTGGCAGCCATGTGTCTACATCCTGTTTGTCCTTGTTGGCAATTTGTTTGTTTAACAGTGGAGCAAAGCAATGCCCGCCATGCTTGAGCAGATCAAGCGCAAACAACTGACTTTCAAGTCTGCCGCAGGATATCACTATCACCTCCACTCATCACATAATTAAAGCCCCTCCTCCCACCAGGGCTCTGGTGGTTCTGGACAATGTGAGGAGAGGATGCACAAACTGTGAAGCCTCTGAACATCGATGGCTTTTTTAGAAGAAGGGACAGCGACATCCTGTTGAGTCTCGAGTGCTTGGTTCAGTGGAAGGAGAGTGTCTTGCATTATGCATGGTGGTTGTTATTTTCATCACATGGTGCTGTCAGGCATCATTGTCGTTCCTGCTCCGTCAGCACAAATTGCAGTATGTGTTCACAGATTGCTGTCGTGGTGTCTACTTTAACCCTCTCTGTTTTAGTCCCTCTGTACTTTGTTTTACTGGAGTTTGGAAATGGCGCTTTAAGAACCGAGCGGGTCCATTAACAGGTCCCATCTTCAGAGTGGTGGCTTCAGGTTTGGGGGAAGGAAGAGGTTTTAAAATTTTGAGCTGGTTGTTGTGACAAAGCTGGTCCTCACTGTCAGGCCACTCGAGAGAATGAGAGGGAGAAAGTGGCCGTGCTCTGGAGTCCATGCATTATTTCACACACAGCAAGTGACAGCCCAGCACACAGGCACAAATGCCAACAAATGCTGGGGTGTCACTGAGAGGTATGTGTGTGTTTATGCGTGAGCATCTTTCATCTGTGCGTGTGTGTTTCCAGCTTCATGCCACTGCTGCTGTGAAAGCTGCCAGTGTACAGTATGCTTCACAGCCAAATAACCTGGATTAAGATGGGAAGGGATTTAGACAAGTTGTTTAAAGTGTTTTGAGGCCATGTTTTGTAAAAGATGGGCGTGAAAAGAACTGCTGCAGAGTCTCAGCGCTCTTTAACAAAGCGTCATAACTGAATGAACAAGACAGTAAGCAGAAAGTCATTGGTTTTTGTTCTGTCACTGGTTTGTCTTCTGGTGACTGGTAAACTTATCTGTAAAAGCTGTTGCAGAAATGGAAGCTATCAGAATCTACACTGGTCTGTGAAGGCCCTTCACCTGGAAGATTGACTCATTTGCCTTAAACGTACGCATCATTAGGTCGATTTACACCACGATAGGAAAAAAAGAGAGACGTTAGAAGCTGATAAGATAGAAAACTGTGATTTTTACTGTGTACTGCTGATGGAATCTTTCATCCATAAAAACTGATTGAAGGTTTCTTTAATTACATACTTAGTGTGGTAGGTTAATAACATAACATATTAGGATCATATTAGTTTGTTCAGTGGATGTCTCAGCAACACAATCCCAGCAAACATGTTTGCTGGCACATTATTTATGAGGAAACACCATACAGTGAAATGTGACTATAGTGGGGAAGATGAAACCATAGAACATGTTTTATTATTTAGAGAAATATGACAGAAGGTCACTGATTCAAAAACACAGTTCAACCGTATCTTATCGATATGCTGCAAAAGTGAACGCTATCAGGTCATAGTTCATAATTCAGACTAACTTGTTGTTAGAATTTTAGTTTTTTATTTCATTTGAGGGCAAGTGGCTCCATGGTGTTGTGGTTTATATGTTTAACTAACAAGGGAAAGATCTCTGGTTTGAAATAATCCCTTGGTGTTTGTGTCAGGAAAATCATCTGGTGTAAAACTCTGCCAGATTAGCTGTGTGTGGTAACCCCTCATCGACAAGGGAGTGGCTCAAAGCAGCTTTTTTCCCCAGTTCAGTTCACTTTTATATATAGCCGCAAACCACAGCAACAGTTGACTCAAGGCACTTTATATTGTAAGGTAAAGACCCTACAATAATAAAGTATGACTGTCTTCTTAATGTGGGTATGCCCAGATTATATGCAGCCCCACTGCAGGTCCATCTGTAGGCCATGTGACTCCGCCCACATGTTTGCTGGGATACAAAGTATTTTTATATCTCATTTTAGTTACAGTGATTTTATTCTTCTTTTATTTTAGTATTATTATTATTATTTATTCTCTGTTACTTAATCATCTAAGAAAGTGATTCCAAACAGCAGGAAATACAAGGGTGGGAGTATGTAAACAGTTCTATTTGTCTGGTGTTAGCAGTCTAGTTTTTAAGATATAATCTTTAAATTTTGCATGATGGTTGATACCAATAACACCTCGATTTAATTTAGGTGAAAATCGGGTGAAGGTCACACCAAACGTCAAACTGAGTAAAAATTTTACATTACCCACAGTTTATTATGGGGGGTCTTGACAATACTATACTAGGTTTTGGGGGACATGAGTCATATGAAAGGTCATAGAGAGAGCTGTACAGCACACGGTTTTCAATATGATGCCATGAAATGTACCAAACTGATAGACAGCAAATATATCTTCTGCTCCAATCATATGGGTAAAACACACCATTTTGCTATGTAATGCTTCAAGACTGTAGGTCAAAGGTCAGGGTCACACAAATGAGGAAAAAGCTTTAGCTCGCATGTTGTATTAAAAACATAAAACACCACAGTTTTAGTATAGCTCTTGCTTTTCTGCACCAGTTGGGTTCTCTGTATATTATTCTTGCCTGCTTGAGTTCATTATATTGCAAACTCTTCTACTATATATGTTCCAGTCCATTTTTCATTTATTAGACCTCGATCACTATAATGCTTCAGTTTCACTATTTGTTTCTTCATTCAGTTTGAAACCAGCTGATAACGACAGAGCGAAATAGAAAGAAAGAGCGGGAAGAAAAAAGTCCAAAGTAGAGGAATTACATTGAAATCACAGTCAGAAGAAAGATGGAGGTTGTCTGTCTCACTTTCATTGGCGATTAGTCAGGAACAACTATGTGAACGCTTTGTTTGTGTGTTTGTGCATTACATCTGAGCCTAGTTCCTCTTTCCCCTCCTGACATTCCACTTCCCGTCACAGCAGCCTGGCGCTTCCAGATAAGGCCTTCCAGTACGTTCTTCCTTCCTGTCATTGCTCTCTACGCCATCCAGCACCAATTCCACCCCACAGAGATCAATCCCACTGATAACAGCTTGCCACCAAAATGAATAATGGCTTCTCCACACTTCAGTACAAAGACTGAGGTTTGTGGGTGAAAAGCAGTCTCAGTGTGGAGAATATCCACGCTGAGCATGGGGTGGAGCATGTGAAGAAGCGACTCAAGTCTGCTGCTCATACTATGTCAGAGTGGCCTCAGATACTTAGTGAGCATGGATCAATAAGTTGTAACCTTTTGTGCTTGATGCATATTGCTAAGGTGCACCAAGGCTTCAGCAATGAACCTGGCAGAGGCTCAGTGAGAAAGGGTTTGTTAAAGCAGCTGATTAAGTGAGCACGTCCCATCCTCCTACATCTATATCCCTGCTGCTGAGGGGGAAGAGGGGCTCACTCGTAGAAAGAGAGAGAGAGGAAGAGCATTTGAAGCTCTCTC
Organism: Haplochromis burtoni; assembly: GCF_018398535.1. Classification (NCBI taxonomy): domain Eukaryota; kingdom Metazoa; phylum Chordata; class Actinopteri; order Cichliformes; family Cichlidae; genus Haplochromis; species Haplochromis burtoni. Next base: position 478,712 of record NW_024582721.1, read on the forward strand.
TCTCTCTCTCTCTGTTTCATTTTTACCTTTTGCACAAGCATACAGGTGCTTAGTAACTGAAGTTTGACCCCACTGTCTACTGTCCTGAGGGACTCTGGGTAACAGAGCAGGCGGTACACACAATGAGACTCTTACTTGCAAAGGAACAGCACTGACTTTGTTACCCCTCCTCCCCTTTTTACTCCATAACGAAGCATGAGCTGTAAAAGAGAAGTGAAGGGAGTGCTGCTGTGTGACGACTTTGTTCACTTTTCAAAAATATATTTTTCCCTTTCAAAAGATGCAGAAGAAAAAACATGAAACATGGAAATCTGGTTTATAGATGTGCTTTCTGTTCAATATGCTGGTATATGTACATTTATTTATGTTGTTTAGAAATAAATCCAATATTCTTTACTGCAGAGCTCACACTGACAGCTCTGGCTTCTCTGAAAAAATCAGAAAATGCAAATTAGTCTGGAAGTTTCCTCAAGAATATGTGCATTAGTTAATGCTTGCATACTGTGTGAGGCAGACAGTATTGGAGTAATCTCAGATTTGATTCTTTTTTTAAGCATGAAATAATTATTAGCCCTGCGACAGGCTGGCGCTCGGTCCAGGGTGTGCCCCGCCTTAGGTCAGGCAAGTGTCAGGCTACCAATACTGGCAGAAAACCAGATTCTGATGCGTTTAACGTTGTCCTACAAGACAATACATGAATCACAGGGGACAGTAAAACTGAGTGCCTGATAGCTTCAGTACTGATCCCAAAATGGAATTAAAAGTTGCATCAGTGCAGCAGTATGAGTCAGTATTTAAAAATAATACACATCTATGAATTATTGCAGTTGTGAAAATATCCTAATAACCCCTTTAGCTAAATAATGAATGTATCCAGAATTAGTTCCATTTTTTTTTGTAATGATGTTTAAGTAAAGATATAGTCATGTTTCATTCAACAAAAGAGACTCATTTAGCAGAAAGCCATTCACATTTTGCCTCCTGCAGCTCAGTGTTGTTGTCACAGTCACTGTCTATGTGTTCAGCACACAGCAGGCAGGACATCTGCTCATGCTGACAGAAAAGATCACATCATAGCAGCTCTCACATAACCTCACGGGTCACCTGTTGGTCCAAGTTTCTGGTTTTGTAGCACAGGCCACAAGCTTTGGCCTATTAATCCTTTGTTCTGAGCTTGGAAACCTAACCTTTTAGAGAGTTTCCTTACAATGGACATCAGATTCACCCTTAACATTACCTGGTGAGACCTCAGCAGATATTATCTTTTGTCTGCTCTTTTTTTCAGAGTTTTGCAGTAATTTTCAGTTCCTTACTCAAGGCACAAAATACATGGAGGAAACACCAGTGCTGTTTGGGGATTGCAATTTTTCTCTGTTTAATAAACCTGGCTCTAAAGGTTTAATGTTACTGATGCTGCATGTGAGAGCGGTGTTTATAGTCTGCCAACAAATTAGAGTCATTTCTATCCACAAAAATCTGCACTGATACCTTTAAATCTTACTATGATGGCAGTAGTACATATACAACATTTATTAATATCTGAATGTTTCAAAAGATTTATGTTGTAATGTTTAGTCAGTTCCACGTGTTAGCAGGTGGATGTCAGTGTACTGTTTGGATGTGTATGCTGTCTGCCAGATGCTGCCATCCATCTGCTCGAGCTCCAGATGTGTATGTCTCTTTGGAGAGTCTTACCACGAGCACTGCTTTTGAACATTGATGGGATTATGAGTGTTGAGACTTACCAAGGGGCCCTTGCTGCTTTCCCATCTTACCCAATCAACTCTGAGTGCAGCAGCGATGAGAAGAAAATCTACCATGGAAACACATCTGTCCTCATACACATGTGGGGTAACTATACATAAACATAACCAATTTAAAATAATTGAATACTATAGTGCTATATACTGTGATCAGTGTCACTTATGTATGCAGAGCCATTAGTGCCAGTAATGACTGGCTTTATGGCAGTAATAGCGGCTATAGCATAATTATAATCTCTCTAGCTACAACAATAATTTTAGTATAAATATAGGTTCATTCAGTGAGATCATTTTGTAATAGATTCACAAACTGCTGTTATAGCAGAAATGATGGCCCACCACCCCCCAGCAGGTCATGGCAGCCACATGCAAGACACAATCGCTATTATTATACACGTGTTTCCTGTTTTATAGTAAGGAATGATAATGGTATATGAGTCCAAACCTCTCCTGAACTCAGTCACTGAATGACAAACAGTGAAAGACAAACAGCGTTTTCAGGCTCAAACTTCAGACAGCATCTGTCAAGATAGTTCAGTTTTATGTTCATTGCCAGAATTATTTCTGACAACCGCAAAATCCTCTGGACACAATGATAACATCGCCCAGCTGAAGACTGACTGAAGCAAAAGGCAACATGAGCAAATTCAGTCCATGTCTGGATTTTCATGAGTGTGATTTACTGTTTCTAAACAAGACTGGCAGCTTAAAAATGCGATTCTGATTTGTTTGTTTTTTTATTTGGGGGGGG
>NW_024582721.1:481245-490578 GCF_018398535.1 Haplochromis burtoni
GGGGTTGCCTAGCTTTGAGAATCTTGATATCCTTTATTTGAGTAAAACGCCTTATGAAGTGAGGCCAACTGCAAAACTGCAATACAGTACGGACTAAGAGTGCCAGTCTGAAAGTTTGCTGGTGCTGGTGGAGAGCACAGCCTGACACATTATTTGGGCTGAGATCTGGTAACAGCAAAGGCCACAGCATATGATTCCCATAGTTTAACAAGTCATTTGCTGGGTCCATTAAAGATGGGCATCAACACATTGGAAAAGCCCACTCCAATCATTATTATCTCCAACATTTGCTGTCTGAATTGTGTTATATTTTGCATCATATTTTATAAACTCATCTTGTGTTTAATGTTTTAAAATCTTAAACTGCACAATAACTAGTTACCCTGTCCAGCTGCCAGCTTAGACGTAACAATAATAATAATAATGATAATAATGCATGCTATTAATAATGTAGGGTGCCTGTTGAAGCACTCAATACATCTTCAGTTTATCAAGACAACCTGAAAAAAATCAAACATGATGTAAATTACAGTGAGAAAAAGCTGTTTCAAATCAATGCAAATTTTCATGTAGGTGTCACCATTAGAATCAGGATCAAAAGAAATATTCTCTCATTCTTTCTCATGGCAAACAGCAGATGATTCCTCTGGTTACAAGAAGTCCAGTTGTATAAAAGGAAAACAGCACTTAAGCTGCCTTTACTAGGACCTTAGTAAACACTTTCCTAATGTCTCAGCTGCTAGTTTAAAGTTCATCAGATTTATTTTGTCAGTTATTTTTTATTATTTTTTTGGGAGGCCAGGCCAGTCTTGTGTCTCGATCCTATGAGCGTGCAGGATGCCTCTTTTTCTAAGTCAGACACAGACAAAGATTGTGTGCTAACAGTTTTAACACAACAGGACTCTACTAACCATTTAGTGTCATTGCAGTGGCAATTCAATTCAATTCAGTTTTATTTATAAAGCATCAAATCACAACATCAGTCGCCTCAAAGTGCTTTATATTGTAAGGTAGACCCTACAATAGTACATACAGAGAAAAACCCAACAATCATATGACTTCCTATGAGCAAGCACTTTGACAACAGTGGGAAGGAAAAACTCCCTTTTAATTAACAGGAAGAAATCTCCGGCAGAACCAGGCTCAGGGAGGGGCGGGGCCATCTGCTGCAACTGGTTGGGGTGAGAGAAGAAAGGCAGGATAAAGACATGCTGTGGAAGACAGTGAGAGAGATCAATAACAACATCCATCTTTTATATACAGCATATGTTTTTGAGCCATGATAGAGTGAGTATTTTGTCCCTCAGCATATCTGGAGTAAGGGGCCAGTAAGGGGCTGAAGACTTGGAAATGTTGACAGGTAAAGAAGTATTTTAAAATAATAACACTCAAAATGTGCCTCAGAATCAAAAGCACTGTTTAGTTGTTCACTTCTGTTTCTGGTGTCCGCATTAAATTCTTTCCAGTAGTGTTCCCAGATGAGTGAAGTGAACTTTATACTTGTGGCCTGAAGGTGAAATCAATACTGAATCCTCTGAATGAGGAACACATCAGATCATGTTTTCCATTACATTAAAAGTTGGTTCTTTACTGTCACTTCCAAAGCCAGTTGGGGTAAAATGCAAATAGATAGCACTTCTGCCCCAGGTTTAAGGCAAGCAGACAATACGGAGTACTTGCTCAGAACCTGACTGAAGAAAATGAGCTTAAAATGAGGTTGTGTTTAATCCCAGCAACAATGCAAAGCTCTCCATTATGTTTGTCATAAGAATAAGAGGAGCTAAACTAAATTAAATCTGTGGCCAAGCTGTAAGGAAGGATACCATGTGCTCTAGATGTCCAGTCACATATTTCTGTATGAAATTTCTATCTTTGGTCATTGTTCCTGGTTCTCTGCCAGCACAGAGCTGACACTGAGCAAACTGCTATTTTTCCATAAACATTTCCTCCCAGTTCAGAGACTTACTTTATCAGACGGATGTCTCTCTAAATAATCTATCCACAAGTGGCTCTTTGATAGCTTGAATACCCAGGGGACTGTTACTCCTCTGTCCTCTCACTGTACTCAGCAAATAACCCAGTAACACTTGTTTATTGTGCTTATTGCCTCAATCATCAGGTGCTTTTCTTATTCTGAGGATGGATTTTCAACTTTCAACATCTTGTGCAAAAACAAAAAAGATGTTTCAGTTGCATTTAGGTTGGAAGGGATAAAGAGCAAAATGAGTGTTTCCTCTGGGGACAGTGAACTTTGCCTGTCACTTCCTGCCTCTTTGTTTCTGATGCCCTGCCCCCCCCCCGCCCCTATGTGTTCTCTCTGGGATTGTGTACTTACTAATTAGGATATACAATGTCTTCTGTAAGACGGGAAGACAGGATGTTTTTGAGGATGCTGGGCGTGCCTTAACATATTATTATATATTTTATGTTGACACGGTAGATATACAGCACATCTGAATGAACACCTATCAGTCATGGCTCTCCTTGTTCTTTACAAAGGTGCTGTTAGCATGAAACAGCTGTGCTAGCACCTTGCATAGGTTACTGGGATTTTGGGATGCTCATTTTGACAAAAATTACACAAAATAAGCTTTAAACTAAATGCCCTTAATAAAGGCCGTTCAATTTAAAGAGGTGGGTGTGTCTCTCTAATGCTTTCTCTCAGTCTCTCGTCCAATCACCAGAGTTCATTATGTTATAATATCATTATGTTCTCCATATGTTGTCCAAAATAATGGGATAATCCAGAACATACACTCAATACCAGAAACCCATCTATGATTTTCTCCTAGCAAGTTCTTTGACATCTTCAGTTAGCATTATTAAGCGTCAGTCGCCCCTCCCCCCATCCACACCACTGCGATATCTTTGTGTCAAAACAAGATGAATGCCTCTTGCTCTCTTCCTGCAGAGCCCTTATCTTCGATTCAGAGCGCCGTCCTTTCCTCTCTCCTTCCTCGCTTCTTTCAAGGGTGTGCAAGACTACGCTCTAAATTATGGAAAAACCCAAACCCGTTTCCAACACCAAATAGTTACATCTTAAAAGATGAGCAACACTTAAAATAAGCAAGATAGAAGCTGTGAATCCTAATAAGAGGAAACTGTCAGAATCTCAAAATCCTTTGGGAAATTTAATGAGCCTGCAAGAATGAGCCAATCGTGATGATTAGAATCAGACTGCAATGAAGAACATGTGTCTTTACTGCACACACCTGATTGGGCTTTTGCTCACTAATGAAACAGGTGGTTTTGTCTCTCTAGCATGCAAACACACACACACACACACACACACACACACACACACACCTAACCATGCAAACATCAGCATCTGCCACTGCTAGTTCTGAGAGCAGGGAGGCGGTTCTAATGCAGGGTGTGCATTGCACCATGGGAGGACCAAATGGCGTCATTATGGACCGTGTCCGCTCCTTCAGTGCCAGACAAGTTGCTTTCATGTCCCCCATATCCTAGTCTTTCTTCTGCTCCTGTGTCTTTTACAGCATATCGCTGTGCAGCCCACTGTCCCCCAAAGGTCAGCTGATTCCTGATCAAAGCATTTCAGAAGAGTAAAACCTTTTTGTTGATGATCAACATATCTAATCAGTTTCACTTCACTTTGTGCTGGCTTAGAGCTCCGTGCTCAGCCGGCATCAACAGAAATGCATTATGGATCAAGTGCTGCGATAACACAGCAGCTGAAGGCACGCAGCATGTAGTTGAGAAACATGCACATGTCTGTTGGCGCTCGTGTTACTGTCCTTACTTTTTATGTGTTTATGCTTCCAGCCAGGCTGCCAAATCCTTTCAATGGCATCCAGAAACACAATCACCAGAATCTTGCGAGAATCACATCATAATCACGTGTTTTCCCAGAGAAATAAGCCCGATTCCAAGAAAACTAATGACAGTTCTGTGTCCTGCTGCCCAGAGCTGAATATAAACACAGGAAATGCCACCTGGCGCGTGTGCATTTTTCAAAGTGGCACTGATTAACCCAGGGAGGCACCACAGTCAAATACAAACCAAGGTCTGTTTATCAGTGCAGATGGCAGCTTACGTGACATGCTAACTCCTAATTTGTTATGTGCAGCACACGTTTCACATGGACTTATGGATCTTAGATTAATGCTTACTGTATTGTAAGTTGCAATTGACTGTTAGTGTACGGATGGAAATTTGCCCATAGGTTTCTTTTTCTCTGGGATTGTCCTGAAATCTGCATTTATCATCTTAGCTTAGCTTATCTATGTGGTGTATTTCTGGAAATTGCCATCATTCCAAATTTAGCTATTTAGACAGCAAGCAAGTGGCAAATTACCTGATATCACTGTGACATGCCCATATGGAAAAGAAATCGAAAAAACTTGCATCACATTTGGCTTACTTCATATCGTGTAAGGCTTATATGATTTACTCATGAAAGTGGCCACTTTCTCATTACTTTCATATATTGTTTTAGGAAGTATCCAAAACATACAAGTTTCATTTATATAATTTTTCAATGGATCTTATATCCATTTTCACTCTTGTATGCTTTTCATACAAGTTTCACACAAGACAGATACAAACTTTATAAGATTTATATATATCTTTTCCATATGGGTGTTTATGTTAAAAACTTATTCAATCAGTAAGTTTCTACTCTTGGTTCACATAATAACAGTAAAGGGGGAAAGGCTGTTTGCTAGGCATATGTACTTGTCTGTATTTCATCCAGCTGTACGCTCAGGGAGTCAGACAAGGACAAAGGTCCTAACATTGCCTACGTTGTGTGGAGAAAGGCATGTTTAATTATTGAAATACTGCAGTAGCATTTCTTGGAAAGCAAATAATTGTTTAGAGCTATAACAATAAATGTATTGTATCAAATATAAAAAATACAAGCTTTTATATAAACAGTAACAGTTGAGCCGTAAGAGTTTTTTCTATTATTCTTTATAAAATAGCATATGCTACCCTTAAGAAAAGGTCAGTGAGTCAAATGTGGGAGTAGTCCAGCAGCTGAGAGTGTGTTAAAGGCTGTTGGTGTCTCTGTGTGGACAACTTCCTGTCTGACCCCGAATACTGGACTTCACTTTAATGCTGCCTACCAAGACAAACAGACTAATCCTGGAATATAGCTACGTCACAGCGCTATCAGGACGCCCAGCTTTTTCCTCCCTGCCGTCATCCGCACAATGCAGAGGAAGTGTGTGTGTGCGTGTGTGTGTGTGTGTGTGTGTGTGTGTGCACGCGCGTGCACTTGTGTGCAGAGGTTGTATGCGAGGGGCTGTCTGTGATTTTTATAGATGTATATATAGTATATAGTGTATATATAGCAGATGATGAGAACTTTCCCCTCTTCTTCCGTAAAGGGTCATTTTTCTATAAAGGCTTATTCAGTTCTACAGTCATTTTAATCAAAGACAGTGCAGTCATTTTACTCCTTGCTCCTTTTCCTCTTTTTTGTCCAAACCTGCAGGGGAATTGGAGTTCCATTGTTTTCTGTCACCAGATAAGAAGCACTCTTTCAGACTGATGAGACTGCCTTTTTTTATCTGCATATGTTTAATAAGAGCTTAAAGCTCAGGCCATTGGCATTATTTCGTAATTTTTCCTCTGTGGCCATTCCCACGATGCTTTGATCAGATGGAAGGAAGCTTCAAATTAACCAGAGCTGCCACTATTCTTGTTAAAGGCCTAGCTGCTTTCAAAAACCTGCACACCACAATGCAAAATAAGCACTGCCTCATAACATTAGAACAGGCGAATTATGTCTTATGTCACTATGTGATGTGCAGGATACTGGGATTACAATGATTGGGTGAATTGAAGGTGAGAGTTGTCTGTCTGTGTGTGTGTCTAAATTTCAAGATGTAAATTTTTGTTGTTTTTGTAAATGGTCTGTTGACCCATTTTCTGGCCTTTTTTTGCACATCGAAATCTGAGGCAACGTTTATCTCTTTTTATTTAGACTATTAAATTTAGAGCTTGACATTTTCACTGGTCTTTCTTACAATAAAAATGAAATAGGATCTGTAGAGTTGCGCCAGTCACAACAACAGTCATCTCAAGGAGCTTAATAATAAAGTCTGAGTATTGGCTAGCTAAAATATGAAAAAGTCCAGCCATCCTGCAAAGTCGCATATTTGATAGAAAAATATAAAAATTAAATAATTTTACATTGGAAATTACAACAATGACAATTTGTGAATAGTAAAATACTTTTAGCATGAAGTTGTTAGTCAGAAAGTCATTTATGGACTGGTTCTTATGCAGCACTTTTTTACTGAGCACGCAAAGCAAAGCACTTTATACAACTTGCCTCGTTCACCCATTCACACTCATTCATACAAACACTTTTTGTGCTTAGTATCTGACATTCACTCACATTCATACTGTGATGGATGTATCACTGAGCAACTTGGGGTTAGTATGTTGCTATCTTCATATTTTTATGTGAATATTTTTCATTTTTTAAGACACGAATTGCAACAATCTCAAATCTTTAAATGTTTAGAATCACAGATTTGCATTCATTATAGACAAGTAACATAGACAAGACTTATAGTCGCTTGGATCTGCAGCTGTACTGTAAACAAACACTTCACCCCTCTTTGACCAGAATTTTTACCAGTACATCAGCTCCTTGGCTGGTAACTGGTGGGATACCAGCAGACTAGTGGATCAGAAGGCTAAAATTAGCTAATAATCTCTAGTGATTTAAGCTCCGTTAGCTAATGTTTTTCAGGCTATTTTGTGAACAAATAAAAAAAAGCAGTCATGGCAACATCCCTACATTATCAGAACAGTTTGAATTTTTGCTATATTCCAGTTAAAGTGTGTTTTAAATCTACATCACTAATTTGTGTCATGAAAATACCTGTGCATGTTCTTTCTGCCGCAGCCACCAAAGCCTTTTCATAGCTATTAATGAGAAACCAGCCTCTGTGTGAGCGCACTGTAACATCATGACCTCAACAACACATAAAACCTGTTTACATTCTATCACGTACTGTTGTAAACATACAAGAAAATATAACATTTGAAAATGATTCCATAAAATAATATATTAAAATATGTTATTATTAGTAGATTGCTGTTTTTAGGGGTGCTCTGGTCAAAACGGATCTAAACTCGCCCCATCGCAACTTTTTTGAGATGTGTTGCTAATATCAAATTTAAAGTGAGCAAATGAAAACGGTCAAATTTTGCAGATTAAGCCATTTTTTTGACATTTGAAATGTTTTCCATTGTGTATAAATACAGATTTATGAGATTTGAAAACCCTTGCAATTTGTTTTTATTTACATTTTACACAACATCCTCACTTTTTTGGAATGAAGGTTGTACCAATTTAAAAATCACAGGCTGCCCTAAAACAGGTATGTCTTTGGCACTATGTGAGACTGACAGACACATGGGGAACATGCAAACTCCACGCGGAAGTCAAGGTGCAGATCGTTCATTTTTCCATCACATGTATCACAGCCGTGTGACAGACTGGTGACCTGTTGAGACTGTACCCGAACGTTTGCCCAATGAAAGCTGGGAACTAGCACTTTTAACCTTAAGTCAAAGAAGTAGTTAAGAAGATGATGGATGGATGGATGGATGGATGGATGGATGGATGGATGACCCTACCCTGTTCCTACATTCTATTATTACTATTATCATATATTATATGTAGGCAATCACTTGCATTAGTTGTATTTGTTGTTGACAGTTGCTGGTTTGTGTATCTGTCACATGAATAAAAGCAAAGTTCCTTCAGTTCTGATGTAGAATCGAACCGAATTGATCAAACGCAGTGTGTGAATATGGTGTAAATCCACTGGATAAATGATGATAGAGTAAAACGTAAGGGTTCCAGATGTAAAGGCAGAAACTGGATCACTAGAATTCTTTTATGCAAATGACCAGTAACATCTGCTGACATTTAGCTGGTATAATGGTTATCATGTTGACATCAGGGTAAGTGTGCTGGCATACATACACAGTACAGCTGAGACCCTTCATACACATTTAGCTGATGTGTCAAGCGTGAACAGCAATAACTTATGGTCAAAGCATCAGGACATTTTCTGATGCAGGTTTGCTTGTTTGTTTGTTTGGTTGCTGTGACCTATTGACCTCTTGTATTAATTCCCTCCTATCTTTCTATTGGTTGTCTTTTTTATGGTGGTACAGCTTTTATCTTGCTATTACCATGTGCTGTAGTCATTCTTATTGGTAGCTTTTATCTATGAACATAACTCGTTATTTTTATTTATCCGTTATCAATGTTTGAACCTTTTATTGTTTTATGTAAAGCACTTTGGTATGCCCAAGGCTTGTAAATGTGCTCTATAAATAAAGATTGTTGTTGTTGATTGTTGTATCCAAAACAACCTGCAGGCCAGTATTTTAGACATCTGTTAAACAACAGGTACAGCTACTACTCTGCTTTTTTACTACTGGCCTAATTAGAGACAATGGTGAATTGGTAAATAGATAAATACATTTAAATTTATAGATGATTTTGATTGACATTTGAATTTAAATTCTTTACATTTTGCATAAATATGACAGTATTATGCTTGTATTAGGGAATTCTTTTGGCAGACTGACATACTGCCCTTAGGAGAGATATGACTTGTTACAACCAGCTTCTGATTCATTTTCCATTAGCCACCAGAAGGATTGTTTATGAAACAAAATCATATCAGAAGGGAAACATGTAAGGGCACATCTGATTGGCTAAAAGTTGCTGGTGATGAAAATGTTATCTGTACCCAAACATGACAAGCATGTCTACCATCTCCACTGCTGCCAAGTTACAACGAGCACTCACTTCTTCCAGATGTTAATTGGTTCGGCTCTCAAGGACAATGTGCAAGGACGGCGGAAGAACATATCAGCTGTGTCTCTTTGTAATTAGCAGTCAGCCCACAGGCTGAATAAGCATTCACTTTGCATCCCCAGATGTGTTTGTAGCTCTTTAGCAGACTGGAAGAGACCGGGATAATGGATACGTATTTTTGGTAGGTTGAAGGCATAAACATAAACCCTCCCGGCCTTTCGCTATCTCTGTTCTACCAATTAAGCAGCTGCCTTTGTCCTGCTCTCCTCTGTCACTCTCAGGGCATCCAGCTTTTGAGTGGCAGTTTGGTAGTTTGGCGGTTGAAAGAAGGAGACGACACATTCCTCTCTGCAGCAGTCCTAACATTGTGTTTCTCCTTTAATTATCCTGTGAGGAATGGCAGTCTCGCAGTTATCAGAAGATGAGCTCTGCCCCAGACTTTGGCCCTGAGCCCGTTGTGTGAATGAGAAGTTCTGTGTGTGTGTGTGTGTGTGTGTGTGTGTGTGTGTGTG
>NW_024582721.1:490643-511695 GCF_018398535.1 Haplochromis burtoni
TGTGTGTGTGTGTGTGTGTGTGTGTGTGTGTGTGCATGCCTGTTTAGATGTGTTTGTGGGGACCAAAAATTGGAAGTTTACTATACTTGTGGGGACCAACAGCTTTATAGCCGTTATAGGGCCCAAAATTCTGATCGCTGCAAGTTTGAAGGCATTTTTGTGACTCATAATGTGGTTTTTAGTGTCAGGATTACAATTAGGTTTTGGTTTAGGGTTAGGCATTCATTTTTGATGGCTAGGGTGAGCGGCTAAGGAAAGTACTATGTCAATCAGGTGTCCCCACAAGAATTTGAATGTGTGTGTGTGTGTGTGTGTGTGTGTGTGTGTGTGTGTGTGTGTGTGTGTGTGTGTGTGTTAAAACTTGGACTTCTATTTTTATGAGGACTCGATGGGCTGTGGAGTGAGAATCAGAAAAAAAGTTCTGGATTATTTCTGCATATGTGTGGAGATTACAGCAAAATGATAGTTTGGGAAAGAGAGAACATTTTTGCTATGAATAACCTTAGACTTTGATTGATGGATTTTTTCAGATGTTTTGAGGATACTGGACATCTTCACCTTGATTAAAAAAAAACTCTCAGCTTGAAGTTAGTTTTCAGTTTCTTCCTTAAATTTCCTCTTAATTTATGTTAAAAGATTAAATAAGATGCTTGGACAGTGCCACTGTTTCTGTCTTTCTTCTCATCTCTTATCAATTATTCATGGTGCTTTTGTTCTTTTTGTCCGTAAATGTGCTGTTAATGTTGCACAGACTGTGGATCTCAGTGGAACTAGCCAGACTATATTTGTGGACGGTGGAAAAAAACACATCTTTCTGTCTTGCTAAGCATACTGTGCCACATCTTCAGAGCTAAAACTGTTCAGTCAGTATCTGTAAATACCGTGGTATGATGTCAAAGCATTATTTCAAGTTTAAAAGCACTGGGAATACTGATACAATAGTTGTCTACTGGTTTGTTGCAAGCCTTGTGAATTAGTGAGTTATTGCTGTCTTCTATAGCATTTCTTTATGGCCAGGTACAGTGCACACTGCCCAGTTCTGCTTTTTTGATTTTCTTTTCTTAAAGGATCAAAAAAATCTGCAACTATCAAATATTAATACACTGGATAAGCCAAAAGTCTTGTAGTAGACGTTAGTGGTATTGTTATGTGTCAAGTGTGAACAGCAACAACTTATGGTCAAAGCATCAGGACATTTTCTGATGCAGGTATCCAAAACAACCTACAGGCCAGTATTTAGACATCTGTTAAACAACAGGTACTAAGATGAACTTGGGGACTTTCTCAAATGTGAATGCAGCAATTCTGCAGGTTTTTGTCCGCTGGGGTTTTTTTTTTTGTTTGTTTTTTTTTTTCGTGTTTTGGTTTTATTCATTTTATCGGGCAAGGCAAACATGAAGGATTTTCACAGGATGACCTTTGGTCATCAGGACCCAGACCATCTGGTTCTGTTGATCTTTAAGAGTTTTCCTCCTACTTTATAGATACAGGAACCACCAATCCAGCCTCAGATCTACAGAAAGTGGTCCAAGCCTTATCAGGGGAGGTTTATCTCCCTGAGAAAGAGCACGTCATTGCATCTCCACCCATCCTCCAGAGACAGGGTTCAGTGGCAGTGGTGCTCCATGGAGACATCATTGGCACACTGTCATCTTCATCCAAGATCATGTGCTCTTTCTTCTTATTCTCAAATCTCTTAAATTAGCTATTTCTCCAAGTTAGACATTAAGATATGTATTTGATGGTAATATTGCAACAGAGACATCACTTATGTTGGACACCATATCTTTTTTATTCTGTAGCTCACTTGCTTTAACATTTTAACCAAAGCAGCTGATAAGATGCTGACAGGAAGCAAACGACCCGCTCCACCCATCTTTTCAGCATGAAATACGTTAGTTAAGGTCATCCTCATCAAAGCATGGTTTCCGCTTTATCTACACTGAGGTCTGCTGAAGTAAACAGGGATCAGTCTGAAGGGTTTCCTGTAATTATCCAATTAGCACACACAGGAACTTGAGCATAGCACAAAACTTAACTGCATCAAAGCAACAACTCTGGCTCTGAGATTACATTGTAATCTAAATTAGTGACTCCTGTTCTGCTTTTGAGTTTTCAAAAGTAGAATGGGAGGCCTCTCAGCTCCCAGTTTGGATTGTAGAACACTTTGGTATACAGAGTTCATGGTTCACTCAACAAAGCAAAGGGTCAGCAGCAGAGATGGGCAGTAACGCGGTACTGTAATCCGATTACTTTTTTCAAGTAACAACTAAAGTAAGGGATTACTATTGCAAAAAAGGTCTCATGACAATGATGTAAGCGAGTGCGATGTTCGTGGCAACTCCTGGACAATCCTGAACAATGGATAATATAACGGGTGCGGCAGAGAGTATGAGCGTGGGAAATTCACAGACTAACTCGCGGATTCTTCCACTGACCGCTGCAGCTCACCTGTACCAGGGCAAACATCTGCCTGCTATACAGGTGAAAATAGAGCAACAGGACCGCTGAGTCTTTTATTTATTTATTTATTTATTGCTATGTCAATCAGTACTATGTCTGATTGACATAGTACTTTCCTTAGCCGCTCACCCTGCATTTATTTGAAAGACTGAGTGTGAACACAAAAAAATATTTTTATTTTATGTGCTGGAATGTGCAGAAAATAGGTTTAATTTTTGCTTGATGCATAAAGTTAAAAGATTAAAACTAATAAAACAAGTTTTAAAAAGAGACTTGATTACATTTTGTATGATGGATTCTGCAGAAAAAGTAGAATTGGGCTGAAAGATCTATTTCTTTATCACCTCTTCAGGTTGTAAATCGTGTTTTTAAAAAGTAACTTAATAACTAAGTAATTAATTACTTTTGAAAATAAGTAATCAGTAAAGTAACGGGATTACTTTTGGGGGGAAGTAATCAGTAACTAATTTTTTCAAGTAACTTGACCTACACTGGGTCCCTGTTTTCTGGCCATGTGGTTACCTGCTCACCCACTGAGCTAAACTGGCAACCAGTAGCTTCACTTTCATTTCATCTGTCCAAGGGACATTTTTCTGGAAGTCTCATTGTTTGCAGACCTTCTCCCATGTTCTTCTTAGAGAAGAGTCTCTCCCCTAACTAGCAACTCTAACAACCCAGACGTTCTAGTTTTGTCTTCTTCTTGTTATTCTGAAATTAGGTTTCTGTAGTGGTATCAAGAATGGTTGGAAGGACATTTTGCACAGTTCACTATTCTTGATAGTTTTTACCCTTTCAGTGTGGTTATCACAAGCTTTGCAAGTACTGCAGAACTATAGCACTTATTACACTGGGGGACAACAGTGTAACTCCCACTTTTTTCCCAATTCAAATCTACCCTGTAATTAAGTCTGTCAACTCCATATCCAGCTTCCAAAGTGGTATCTCTACATATAGTGAAGAAACTGTTACTTTGAAAGAGAGAGATGAATAAAAGCTTCTCTAGCTAACCATAAAACACCTTGTTATATCAGACTTAGTGAAATAGCCCTATTAGATCCAGCGAGACCTATCCAGTCCTCATTACGCCCTTCAGTGAACTCGCTCCCATCTGCCCTGCCATCAGTCACCAAGGAATATTTAAAAGTAATTGTCATGAAGCGAGCAGAATAGATTTGAGACCTGCCACAGAGGGAAAGATTATGCCTCACTGACCACTTTAAGAGTAAATCTCAGTGGCCTTGTTCATTTCTCTATTTTTTCTGCCAAGTTTTTTTTTCTATACATGTTTCATCTTTTTTTTCAATGTAGTATGCTCTCATTGGAATCAGGAAGGATTTCTGTCAGAAAATCTTCTTAAAGCAGCACTTGGCAAGATTTTGATGGGGAAAAAAATGCCCATGTGATCAGACTAAATCATGAAGCGCAGCTCATCCACACTAATGAGGAGCTGAAAATTTGGCCTGTTTTCCCCCACTGAAATGTTTGTGTCTGGGTCATCCCTGTTGGGAAGTCTTGTATTCCAGAGTCTTACCGCAAAGATTTGAAAGGATTCCGGCTAGGTGTTTTCCCAAACTTCTTGGCTTAAAAAGTGAACTTATCCATTGCTGGAGTTTCTAATTTGTGTCAAATAGAACAATTTCTGCATGAGCACACTATTCTCTGATCTAGTTTTACATCTATTCTAAATATAAACATTTCAAGATCTCTTGTTGCTGTTTTAGCTTTAGTAAAATCTTCTTCATCCCAGAGAGTCTCCGTTTCTCTTCCTTCCCTTCATCCAATCTGTGAGACATGCAGCAGCCTCTCATTGGGCTCCCTTTAAGCTTATAGCAATCATCAGAGAGCCACTCCACAGTGACTCATTGCATTTATATTTAAGCCTCTTTCTGTCATCTCTACATGTCCACTGATCCAACCATCCATCAGTCAGCACCTCTACAAACAACAGGCCTATCTCACTGCTGCACCAAATCTTCTTATGGCCTAAAGAGCCATTGACACAATGGATCTCTGCTTCTCCTTGTTTTCTCCTTTCACCGTTTTTAGCAGCATTTATTCTTACGCTAACCTTCCACATCTTCCCTTATTTAGTCTATCTTATGGCTTCACTAGTGTGATTCTTTGTTAGAAGCAATGTTCCCAAAGGAGCATAGCCCACACATTCTCTCATCACTGTCACTTATCTACTCCATCTCCACAGTGACTGAGAAACTGATACCTACACCTCCTCTCTATAGAGATCTCTTTACATGGTGCATTGTTGCCATTCACGTTTCACCTGTATAATTTAGAGCTGGAGAAGCAATAAAGCACAAGAGATGTTCATTAGTCCAACAAGATATTTTGCCAAATCTGTGATGCTTTAAATTGAGCTTTAAATGCTATAAATCAGAATAATGCAGCTTATAATGGGTTTCAACTGTGTAAATTTCTATAGCTTTTGGTAAAAAACCTACAATCAATATTTTTTTCTGATTCAAACTATTTCAATTGTTAGGACTTTAATAACTACAAGTCATGTGCCTTGACCTCCACCCCTTTGCTTTGAATATTTAGCCACCACAGAAATAGTGAGTTGTTTCAGGTAATAGTTTGCTTGGGAAGCCTCTTGTTGATTGGACTTGATTACATCACTTCCTTTACATGTAAATAGTTTTGTTGCGGTAACAACTGTGGCATCGAAATAATGGTACTAATTAGCAGGAAGGTACTGCTGTGCAGTGAAGAAAGCTAATCCATAATGCATGACTTTTATTCGTGTATAAACAGCTTGTTTCAAATGTCTTTTTGAAACTATAATGTGGGGTATGAAGAATGTTTGTCCTGTCAATTTTTATAATGTGCCTACGCCTTTCAAATTTCAACATAAACAACTGCTGATGTGATTTGTTGCTATATAAATGAAACTGAATTGAATTGAACATGCCATGGTTCTAATCAATACACACAAACATACAGTGCACTTTAGACTTGGCAGCCATGTTCCAGGTGCTCGTGTCCTCGTGACAATTCACAACAGCCTCATGGCAATTTATATTATAAGGTAAAGCCCCTACAATCACTCTGTGCCCTGTGAGCAAGCACTTGGTGACAGTGGGAAGGAAAATCTCCTTTTTACCAGGAAAGACCTCGGATACAACCAGGCTCATGGAGGGACAGCCATCCATTGAGATAAGTCATGGGCAAGGGGAAAGAGAAGAGAGTTCCCAGTTATTAAATACAATAGTGTTGTATAAACACACAGAGAGTGGAAAGAGATGTGTGAAGAAGAAACGTAAAGCGCCCTCAGCAGCCTAACCTTTGCAGCATAAATAAGGGAAGGTTAGGACTCAGCTGATAGAGTCCTAACTAAAAGCTTTATCAAAAAGGAAGGTTTTAAGTGTATTTCAAAATTAGAGTGCACATATGCTCTTCATCTAAACTGGGAGCTAGTTCCACAGGAGAGCGGCCTGATAGCCAATGAAGAGCAGCTAATATGGGAAAAGTCCACTTAGTACTCTTGATTCAAACCACTCCAGTACAATTCCTTTAATACTAACAGTGTGTTTAAATCGCTGTAGTAAAATACTGTGGTCAACAGTATCAAATGGACAAGCACTGAGATGCTTGTCCATTTGATACTTTTTGACCACTGTCAAAAAGTCATGCTCCAGTGTGTGTGTGTGTGTGTGTGTGTGTGTGTGTGTGTGTGTGTGTGTGTGTGTTAATTTATATTGGGTTCACATACTTTCTGCATTTCTCTGTTATGGGTCCCTGAGAAAAAAAGGTGAGATATGTGGTTTCTGTTGACTAATTCCATGATTCAAACCACCCTCATTTTGTAGGAGAGACTACAGTAAACACAAATTATGCACAGTCGGTGACTGAGGTTTATAGCCTCTGTCATTTATTTGTCATATTTATCAACTACTTAAATGAACACTTTAACTAATAAAAACGTGTCACGTATAAATATGTAAGCGAAAACCTTGTTTTTTTCTGATTTGGTCGTGTGTGCTGCAGATGTGTTTTGGCTCTCTGCTGCCTCTCTGTGGTCTTAAATAAACATTACATTTCACTGTGATAGTGCTCTCTCTATTCAGCTTGATTTCATTATCACTATTGCGTTAAATCCAAATAATGCACAAGTTCATCTGTGATAACATCTGTGGTAATGTAACATTATAAACTGTGTAAGAAGAGCCGCTTGCGTATAAAATCATGGATACGGTTTTAATAATGTCCTTGAAGCAAACTTTTTTCTTCAATGGCAATTATTAAAAAGAAGCTAAGCAGATCCTCATTAATCTTATAATATCATTCTGCTTATAACCTTTTTATTATAAAAAATATGACATCAAACATGAAACAGGCATGAGAAACAAAGAACAATCCAAACAGGTTTCCTGCTGCACCTTCAACTGTACAGGTAATGGTTCAGAGTCAGAATTCAATTCAATTGAATCACAACATTAAGGCAGTTTATACTGTAGGATAAACCCTGCGGTATTACATAGAACATTCTAGCAACTGGAGCAAGCACTTGGTGACAGTGGGAAGAAAAAAACCTCTTTTAATAGGAAGAAGCCTCTGCTCTGGGAGGGACGGCTTCTTCTTCTACCACGTCTGGTTGGCTGTGAGGGGGGCAGACAAAAGACACACTGTCTGAGAGACAGAGATTAACAATAGAAATTAATATAGAGATTACAATTATTGATTACATGTACAGTGGTGTATAAAAGTAATAAAAAACTGTGATTTTTACAGTGTGTTTTTTCCCTTTCTTCCTTCATCCAGGCATATGGGCCAACTTTTTAATACCCCTGAAAAATGGAGAAGTGATCGAGGGTCAGTATGTGGAGCTGCAGGCCCGGTACACTGTCGGCAACCCAAATTCCAAGAGTATCGCCTGGAACTTTTTGATGCCTAACACCAGCCAGATGAAGATGGTAAGGAAACAATTATATCAAGCCAAGACAAGAAAAGACTTAAAGGTTTCTAATACTACTGTGCTGTGCAGATAGATGATCCAAAAGGAGGATCACAATCAAATAGATTTAGGGGAAGAAAGAGAACTCAGGAAGGGAAAGGATACAGGGTTTTTTTTATTATTTCCCTTAGTGTCTCACCTTACTTTACTCTTTACAGGAAGAAACATTCATTAAATGTAAAAACATTTTCACTGATAAAAGAACAAAACTTAACTGCAATCTATTCAGAGTCGTATGTGTTTAGACAAGATAAAGTGAGCAATTCCCCTCTGACAAATTGTTCAATTCTATTGTATTTTATTTATACAGCACCAAATCACAACAACAGTCACCTCAAGTCACTTTATAGTGTAAGGTAGATCCTACAATAATAGAGAGAAAAACCCAACAATCATGTGACCCCCTATGAGCAAGCACTTTGGCAACAGTGGGAAGTAAAAACTCAGTTTTAACAGGAAGAAACCTGCGGCAGAACCAGGCTCAGGGAGGGGCGGGGCCATCTGCTGCGACCAGTTGGGGTGAGAGAAGGAAGACAGGATAAGACATGCTGTGGAAGTGAGACAGAGATTATTAACTAGAAATAATATGTATATAAACACATAGTGAGCGAGAAAAGTGACTGAAGAAGAAATACTCAGTGCATCATGGGAATCCTCCAGCAGCCTTCACCTATTGCAGCATAACTCAGGGTCACCTGATCACACCCTAACTGTACTACTTTAGCAAGAAGGAAACTCTGAATCCTAATTTTAAAAGTAGAGATAGTGTCTGTCTCCCCAATCCAAATCTGGTTCCACAGAAGAGGGGCCTGAAAACTGAAGGCTCTTCTTCCCATTCTACTTTTAAATATACTAGGAACAACAAGTAGGCCTGCAGAGCGAGAGCGAAGTGCTCTAATGGGGTGGTATGGTACTAATTATGTAAGTAACTAAAATTTGACAAAGTGATATTTTTTCCAAACTGCTAATATATGTTTCCTATGCATAATATAATAATAGTAATATGGAGAAAATAATTGACAAAAACCTATTGTGCCTTTTTCAGCTCTTGGTTTTGTTTTTGAATGCTATTAGAGTTGCTTGGCATCATTTGTAGTTGAAAGTAATCATAAATACCAATGCATGAGTTCTTGGTGCAGCCCCTCAGTTCATCTTCTCTCTTAAACAGACAGTTTTTGCTCCTCACCGTTCTTACCTTTAAGGTAACAGGCGATGATGCTTTTAGATCACTGTGGAGTGATTTTGGCCCACTCTTCTTTGCAGAATGGTTTAATTCTTTCACATTGGAGGGCTTTTGAGAATAAACGGTCTGTTTAAGGTCTTGCCAAAGCATCTCAATCAGATTTAAGTTTTTTTCTTTTGCTGCTATGTTCTGGATCACTTTCCTGGTGCATAGCTCAAATGTAATTGAACTTCAGAATACAAGCTGATGGCAGGAGATTTTCCTTCAGGATTCTCTGGTATAAAGCAGAATTCAAGGTTCCATCAGTTACAGCAAGTGATCAAGGTCCAGACCATCAGGTGACTAGATTACTCAAAGAAAACAGATTTTAATCTAAGAACATCTTTACCTTTTACTGTAAATGATGCATCTGCCTTGAACCGTTCTATTTATACTGTATTTCAGCCCCTTCCACTGCAGAGATACATATGCTGGAACTAGGTTTTATATCAGGCTTCTTTTGTTGTGTTTTGTTTTTTATTGTACAAGAGCCATATTCGTTAGAATGTAGTATTTATCTAATACTACAGACCTGCATAATTTGTGTTAATTAAATTGCAGAGAATGAGAGCTGAGAATTTATAGATCAGGTTCAAGAACATTAATATTACTGTTTAATTTGGCCTTATAGGTGGAAATGTGAAGGTTAGATTTTATTTTATTCACAACTGAACATAGAAAACATGTCCAATGTTTAAACTGAGAACGTACCTTTTTTAAAGTGTGGGCTGTGAGTCCGCCGTGCACTGTTTACCTCACCTGCCGATATGCGTCATGTGTAGTTGCTTTGGAGGAGGCTGTAAAACTTTGTGTAGGGTCCAGTAAAGGTTGATGAGTCAGTGAAGCTAACTTCTGTCCAATGTCAGTGATACTAAGGTGAGTTGTTGAAGATGTCCTGAACTTTCCTCTGTAAGCACTGCTGATTTTACCAGTGTTAGTGAAACTTTCTTTTCTTTAAAGTCTTGCACTTGGACATTTAGCAAATAAATCTCTGGAAATGTTTTGGATAAATACAAAGTCCATTACATCCCTGACCTGGATGTCAGTGACACAGGTCAGTGATATCTGTTATGCACAACTACTTCTTCGTGTGCTTTCTTTTATGTACTAAAAGACCCCCCAAAAAACCCTTTTTTTAATCTTCTTTTTGTTTCATGTGACGCTTGCTTTCTGTCCTTCTGTCCAGATCATCTCCTACACCGACAACGAGGTGAAGGTGTTTGACGGACAGTTTAAGGGCCGTGTCGGATTCCTACATCAGATGCCATCATCAGATGTGTCGTTCTACATCAACAACACCCGGGAGTCCGATTCAGGAAGCTACATCTTTCAGATTGTTAATGATGGTATTACTGAAACGGTTACCCTGGATGTGAAAGGTAAGGGAAATTCACCCGTTGCACAGCTGTACTTCTCAGATTCACTGTGAAACAGTAAAACAGAAAGTCTTGTAATAAAACATTACATAATCCTCTCCCCTCAGTCCCTCCTTCTGTTCCGAAGTGCTCTATGACAGGGAAGCCAGAGGTAAAAGGAAATGTTACTCTGATCTGCATGTCCAGCTCTGGGAAACCTATTCCTTTGTACAAGTGGAAGAAAACCAGCCCCACCTCTGAGGTCTTCTTCTCACCCATGCTCAGTGAGTGCACAGCGAAAAAACAAAGAGTCATTGTTTGCTATAAATGTGAATTATTGATAGAAAAAGCAGACTGCACACCGTCTTTTGGGATTGTCACTTAGCACATCTTTGAGAACTGTTATACATGTGAAATAATGTGTCTTCATGTGTGTTTGACTGTCTTTTCCATGTAAACTGCTGTTTTAGATGAGAAGACTGGCACTCTGAAGCTGAACAACCTGAGCAGCAACATGTCGGGGAAATACGTGTGCACAGCCAGCAACACGGTGGCAGAAAAGACCTGCGAAATCAACCTGCACATTACCAACTGTACGCAGCAAGTGTAACCCTGGTTATGGTTTATTAATAAAAATAAGTGATGAAAAATAGTTATGGACCACACATTCAGATACACTATTATCAAGCATGAACAGCGAGCATCGATGTAATTAATTATTTCTGTTGGACACGATCATATCCTACTAATTTCTTATGACTGCTGACACGTCATAAGAAAACTAAATGAATATGCAGCGAACTTTCTTACATATATATTAAAATATTACAAATATACAATAATTTAGCAAAAGTATCATTATAAACCCCTATCACTCATGACTTACACAGATTCAAAGTAAAAAACAAACCCTGTTTGCCAGACATGTTTAACGTTGCTAACATAAGTCTGTGACATTTTACATTGTAACCATTAGCTTAGCTGACTTTTCTATTCAGCAGCTAAGAAAATTATACTTTTGTCAAAGTTGGCTGAATTTGTCTTACTTTAACATGAGTCTGGACAGTCAACCATGCCCAACACAACCTAGCGTCCTGGGAATATATAATGTTGCAGAAGCCTGAAAACAATGGACAGCGGTAAATTAGTGATCAACATCTCAGCATTATTGTAGTGTCTTTACATTACAATATAAAGCGCCTTGAGGCAACAGCTGTTGTGATTTGTCCCTATATAAATGAAACTGAATTGTAGCTTAAAACTGATTTGCTAGGCCACAACACAACTGGTCACCTGATTAGTCCATCTCTATGTCAAACAGAAAGGACATCTTTACATGACTCAAATATAAAACATTAATCTGCTTTTCTAGCCAGTGCTGTACAAGTACTATTGATTCTACACGAAATGAGGTAATAAAAGTGTTTTTTAAATTCTTTGAGATAGTAATTGTATGTTCTTCAATTCCAGCCAATAAAGTGGGGGTGATTGTTGGTGCCACAGTTGGCTCAGTGGCTGGCTTCATCTTCCTCCTTTTTGTGTGCCTCGCTTTTGTCTTCGTGATAAGGAGAAGAAACAACGAGGATGACTTGGCCAATGAAATCAAGTGAGTCAATGTGGCTTAAATGCAAGCAGAATTTTATCATTTAAAATTCGTAACAGCATCTCAGCTGGCCAGCAGATCTGAACCAGGACCCTTTTGCCACAGTGCTAAACAGTGTCAGTTCAGGCAAGTCACAAGTGGCAGCGTTGGTAGATGAAGTTCTTGTTGCTGCTGCTTTGAATCAAATTCATTTTAGTCCTTTGCAGATGACCCAGGTTTTACTTTTGACATGTACCAATTGCACAGGAATGCACGTTTTGATCTTGCACATTTCTCAAACTAAAGTGATTCTATCACACCTGTTTAAGAAGCCTGTTTTTCAGATTTAATTTTCATATCCTGTGATAGCAGAAACAAATGACCATAGTTTCAAGATTTAATGAAGTACTCCATTTCAGTGTTACTGTGAACTAATTATGCATTTCTAAAAGTAATCTACACGTCACAAATAAGTAATCCTGCACCTCGATGTCTACAGGGAGGATGCTCAGGCTCCCAAGCGTGTGTCATGGGCTAAGAGCGGCATGGGTTCTGACATCATCTCCAAGAATGGCACCCTGTCCTCCATCGCCTCCAGCCCACACCACAAAGAGTCCTCCCATCACCACAACAACCACCACCACCACCTGCAGCAGTATCCACAGCGCCCCCCCTCAGACACTGCATCCATCATCACCGCCACAGGCAGCAATGCCGGCTATAGACCGTCCCGCCACCAAGGGGCCTCCACTCCCACCCATTACAGCTACAACAACAACACCACCCTGCCACGTGAACAGCCATTGTCCCCCGAGGCCGGCAGCAATGGCGGTTCCATGCCCAGACCCGAGCGCTACACCCAGTTGCCTCAGGCACAGGCACTGCCGCAAACGTACAACCAGCCTCGGCTGCAGCTCCAGACCGCTCCCTCCCCGCCACCACTACCCACCTCCACCATCATGGCCTCCAACATCACCCGAATGGGAGGCGTGCCCATTATGGTTCCTGCACAGAACCAGGCCGGATCTCTAGTCTAGCATGAGCTAAGGGAATACTCTCACAAAGGATCAATTGCTGATTTTTCAAAGGGACTTTAATATTTAGCAAAGAATTTAAAATGAAAAGGTCATTTACTGATGCCAACAAGCTCTCAGACACACTGTTTACTTCCTTTAAGAATACTTACTTATAGTTCTTTTGTACTCTGTATGCACTGTACACATTTGAAACTATGTATAGATATGATTTTCATACATTTGTCCAGTATCATCTTTTCTACTTTATGGATTTTAATGTTTTCATTTTTCATATTTAGATTTTTAAATGTAATTTCTTCCAAACTGTTTTCCTCCTGCCATTTATGAACCGCAGCTGGAACGCCGTGTGTGCTAATCTCACAGGCAGAAAAAAAAGAGCACCAGCATGCTACACTTTATCCATTGTCTTTATTTAGAGAAACTACCTGAAGGACTCATAGGTCATTACTGTTTAAGAAGGAGAATGTTGCTCATAAACACTGGGTTTAATCTATGTATTATTAACTCTATTTCAGCACCAGACATCAAAAGACAACATAATGTGTTGTGTGATAAAGTTTGCCCTTGCAAAGTATCCTAATCCTTTTTTTTTGGCTTTGCTTCTGTTGGGTTTTCAACAAGCTTTCAGAATGCTTTTAAACTCACTTCTTTAAATACAGATGAGCAAAAGCTTCTGATAATACTGAGCTCTGTTTAGGACTGCAGAACAGTAAATTTGCTTATATTCTTGACTAGTACTAATAACCAGTGTTGGGGAAGTTACTTTGAAAAGGTAATTAATTATAGTTACTAGTTACTTCTTCAAAAAAGTAACTGTTAGTAACTGAGTTACAATATTCTAAAAGTAATTAATAACTTGAAAAGTAACTATTGCGTTACTTTATAAAAATGTTTAACCCTCTGGGGTCCAGGGTGTAATTGGCCATTTTAACCACTTCTGATTTGACCTCTACATTTCACCTTTAAAAACTGTTTACTTGTTTGGCATCATTCTTTTCAGCACAACCTCACGTGTCTGAATTTCCAGTTATGTTTTCATTTTGACATACTATATTAACACAATTGATCTAAAATCAGACAAAAAACATAAAATCAGAGTAGAAAAGGTTATATTTTTTACTGTAACAACAACAAACATGTTTAATGAATTATATTTCATAACTTTAAATGCAAATATAAATTGTCAATTTTAAAATCATATGCACAAGTTTTGCAAACAACAACGTTATTTGCATCCATTTACCTTTTACCTTGATTTTTTAAATAACCATTTCAAACTATTTACAGAACAATCAGCTGTTCTGCATTCAATAAGATGCCACACAAATTATTTGTGCCACTCCAAAAACACAATTTCTGTCCACTATAAATGAAAACATCACAGCCTGATACCTGCAGGTCTGACAGCAGCAGGTGTATCACTCCTGTTTCTACCTGGAGACAGCAGTCGCCTCATTGTTCTGACACACAACACAAAACTATCCACAACACTACACACTAACTACACACTCCAAACACGCTAAACGTCACAAATCTCTCACATCTCAAAACTCGCTCTCTCTCTCTCTTTTTCTGCTCTCTCTCTCTCTCTCTCTCGCCGTCACTCCTAAAACTTCCCGTTTTTTTGGGGGGGGGGTTGGGGTTTTTTGTACTCTTCCTCAGTCAAACAGCAGCACTCATGTGATTGTTTTGCCCCCTTAGCTCCAGGTGTTGTGCTAGACAGTGATCATGATTACCGTCCGCGGGAGCGCACGCAGCTACTTAACGCTGTAGCGTCCACATTACTTACAGCTACTTCCATGCAACTGATATAAGATGCGGTAAGCTGAACACAGCTTCAATCGTCTGTTTGTTGAAAAATAGTAACGGACCGCATTTTCTTGTTAGTAACTGTAACGGCGTTGTAACGATAGGAATAGTAATTAGTTAGATTACTCATTACTGAAAAAAGTAATGCCGTTATTCCCATCACTGCTAATAGCTAATAACTAATAATTTAAAGTTGCCTGCAGCATTCAAATTGTAAATATGTGAATTTTGGGGGGTAATTGGTAGCACGTTGCTGGGTGCAGCCTTTATGGACAACAGAAACAGGGGACATGTTTGCCTTTATTACCACTTTGTGTTGGCATTCTTTTGTAACTTAGTCATCATCTGTGTCATCAGCATAAATTCATTACATACATTCATTATTTGGACCTGTTCTTCTAGACTAGCACAAAGAGCTTATAGCATTAGAGAAAGACACCCGGTGATCACACAGTCCCGCACAGTGAGGATAAAGCTCTCGCTTTTAACAAGAGGGAGTAGGAGCCACCTTCTTTGACCAGTAGTGGATCAAGAAACTGAAAAAATATACAACCGGCCATCTGCCACAACCCAATCAGGCGCGGTAGATTGCCGCCCTTCCCTGAGCCTGGTTCTGCTGGAGGATTATTCCTGTTAAAAGGGAGTTTTTCCTTCCCACTGTTGCCAAAGCGGGTCATATTACTGTTGGGCAACTAACAATAATATGACTTTCTTTGTATTATTTCTCCGTATTATTGTAGGGTCCACCTTACAATATAAAGCGCCTTGAGGCAACTGTTGTTGTGATTTGCTGTATAAATAAAATTGAATTGAACTGAAGATCAAAAAGAGGCCACCAAATATATCAGCTAGCAGCAGAGCACCACTATGCATCACATCAGGATTAGAACCATAAGGCAGGTCTCCTTTCAAAATGGTCCACCACACTTCAGTACTTATGTATTTAAACTCCTTGGAAAAAAAATGTGGATATACAGTTATGTAGCACAAATTTGACAAATTTCTATAGTTTCTTTACTTGAGTATATCAAGTATTCACATTCTACTTAGAAATATTTGGGGAAATGTTAACAAACGTAAAGCGCACGGAAGTCTGTTAAGAAGCCTCGAGATGCATTGTTAGGTCAGCAAATTTGAGCCATTTTATCAAGTTTCATTTAAGCTGATGGAGTTTTTGGCAAAAAACCTAAAGACTCCATCAACATTATTGCAGGACCATCAGTCTTGCACTACAGATATTCCTGGAATCTCGACCTCTTTAGATTTTCTTCATGCACCTTGGAAGTTAACAAATGTGTTTCAGTTTGCTTCTAATCTGAAACGAATAAACTAGATTTGGTTCAGAAACTATTTTCCATTTCCAAAATGTGTGGACATATTTTGAATAAAAACTGCTGTGAGGGAGGCACTGTTTTGTAAAAATCACATTTGTAAGAATGTATCCAAATAGCTAAGGTCATTTTAATACACTGAATGATTCCAGAACTTCTTTTCATTAGTTAAGAACTAAAACTATTTATTATGTTTTTACACGTTAGCGCTATTTGTAATGTCTGTTGTTACTGAATATGATTTAGATTTGGAAAAGAGAAGAAAGTGTGGTCATATTCTGCTGTAGTGTAATTACACTGGAGCATATGTTTGTTATTTAAGCTTTTGGTTAATGTGCACAGATATTTTTACAATTATTTACATGACATTCTGAGATGAAGGCTGATGAGGTTGAAGGAAAACATACTGTAAAAGCATCTCATGCAAACCACTTGAGAATATAAGCTCAAGACTAAAGCCAAGATTTCATGAGGGAAGTTGAAAGAAAAGAGGAAATCTGTTTGCTGTGCATTTAAGACTCTGTGTCCTTTAAAAGTGTACATTATGGACATTCAAATGTATTCAACGCAAGCCTTTATTTTTATATTGTACATGTATAAAAAGCACATTAAGAAAAGTGAAAGAAGTGCTCACTATCACACTGAGTTATAAACCAGTGTGGATTGTATAACTGCTGTGGACAAATTGGTGGCCAAACAAATACGCTTATTTATACAGACGGCCTAAACTGTAGACAATAATGTGCAGTGTGCACTTGTATCTTCCATATTTATGTTCATTGAAAATGCCTTGTATTATATTTTCAATTAAAATTTAAAAAGATCAGCTGTTTGTGAGTTTTGTTTTATTCTTGTTTTCCAAGTTTTACCAATTTTGTCTTCTTGGCAAGCTTGTAGAAGGAAGGAAGGATTGATGACTGAGCTTGAAAGGACACAGGGTTTTCCTTTGGTGTTTTTTGTTAGAAAAAAGCTGACAAGGATCTGTCATTAAACAATCCAGCACCAAGAGAGGACCAGCCACTCCTTTAAGTAGCGGTTCAGGACAATGTCATCACAGGCGTGTGGAAGTGTGGAACCAACAGGCAGAAAATCTCCACTAAGTCCCGCTGCTGCACAAAAACAAGCACACACACGTAAACACACAAACCAGGATAGCAGAGGAATTGAGTAGATAGCTTGAGGTGGAGAGATGGACAGGAAGTAGGAGGTCAGCATGGAGAGGACAGAGGGAACAGATACAGTACTGATGAATAATCAGCAAATACAATGATGTCAAAAGTATGACAATCCCTTAAAAACATCCTGGGATCAGAGCTTTCTGTGTGAACTGAAAAAGATTCTTTGATCTTCATCTTTTTGCCAAACACATTTCGTTTTTCCAAGATCAGACCTATGCATCCTCTATAGCAGGGGTGGGCAACTCCAGGCCTCGAGGACTGGTGTCCTGAGACCTCTACTGAACCCGCAGTACTTCAACACAGCTCACACTGTTACACTGGAGGCATAAAAATAACCCCTAAAAAGAACAAACCCGGTGATTCTATCAGCTGTAATGGTATCATCTGTCCACAAGGTGTCCGATTTTATTGGTCGATTCACTGAGCAACCCTTTGATATCCATAAAGCTAAAACACTTCACAGCCTGATTGTTTGCTTTGCAACAATCCCACCAACTTCATATGTCTACATTATTGCTGTTGAGAGTTTGATGAGCCAGTACCTTCTGCTTCTGTATAGTCTTTATACAGCAATAAACAGCTGTGAATGTTATTGTGTATGAATTTTCTAGAATGAGGCTGTAGAGGTGCTACATAAATCCCAGTGAGGTTCAGCCTACCATGTTGTACTGGATGGGAGACGAGGAGGAAAGAAGCAAGCCTGCTGGAGAAACTCACACTGATTTACAACTGAAAGAAAAAAGTGCAAAAACAGAGAAAAGCCTTACATAAATGAAGAGCTTTTCCCCTCTGCTCCTCCTTCATCAGATCTCTTTCTGGTACAGGAAAATTCAGAATTGATTCGTGTTTATGGATGGATTTATGTGGATGGACCAAAGAAGTTCAAATGAAACATGGAAGCACATAACGGAGTGAGTAGAAACTAGGAAAGTGCTCAAAGCTTTAGCTCTGTGTGAAAATTAACCAAAACAACAATAATGTTTGTCAGGTTACATGGATGAAAATCATCACTTCATAAGATCACTCAGGAGTAACATGACTAAGTACAAGTTCCTGTTTGACTCTAAAAAAAACAAAAAAAAACTTCATATTTGAAAGTCCTGAAGTGCACAGTGTCATGTAAAAAAAATTAGACTCTAGAAGTAAAAATAGTATTTTATATTCAGTCCTGTATTTAAGAGGGATCCAGTGCAGAGGAGCCAGTATACCGGTAGGAGAAAAATGCTCTCCCTTTCTGTTCCCTGTCATTTTTGCTTTGTTTTTTAGGAAATCCTGAAAGTAACAAATTACAGTAGTCAACAGGGAAGCAGCAAAGTCTTAAACACCAGATGTGCTTATCCGGGATTTAAATCTTGAAGTTGGATCAGTGACTCTTGGCTGAATGTCCTGGAGCTGTATGTGAGGCATTCAGGGAACACCAGTCAATCGCAGCTACATTGTTAGCAGAGATTATATTCTTCATGAAATGAACAAAATACAATTACTATTCTCTTAAACAAGCAAAAAGGAAAACCCACAAAAAACAACCATGCTAAGTAAGCTTTTAAAATGTCCTTATAAGATCCCAAAAGATTGACTCTGTAAATCTCAACGTAGCGTTTTCAGTGGGAGAAACATTTTGTCACTCAACCTTTTAAACAGTACATTTCCACAATGACTGAAACTAGCACCACTGACAAACAATCGGCTGTGAGGTCAGTTCCTTGATCATTAACATGCAAATTGTCTGAGACTAAGAAAGTCACACATGTGCAAATAAGTCTGGGTTAGGTTCCCCCTGTGTCATTGTCCTGTGTGTACCTTTGTGTGTGTGTGTGTGTGTGTGTGTGTGTGTGTGTGTGTGTGTGTGTGTGTGTCCCCTCTTTTTCTGTCTCATCTCCCTTAACTGTTTCCGTTGTTTAGAGCACAGGATTTCCTTCTGTGCCACCTAAAGTTACGTAATATTAGCTACGCTGTTCTGGCTTCTTTTTGTAAGCCAATTGAAATTCCTTTGTGCCTTGATGCTTGCATAATATTTTTGCTTTCATTTATGCTCATGTTGCTTTATTATCCATCCATCCTCTTCAACGTATCCTTATCAGCCAGTAATGCAATTCATCCTGATCGGTGATTGGTCAAAAGTCTAGGGTGGCAGAAGGGGGAAGAAGAGGCTTGTGATTGGTGAAAATGTGCAATAAAGGAGACTTCTCTTTTCCATTTCTCTTTTTTCTTTATCAGGTGATGTCTCCAGCTCCTTTATCTCACCTGATGCCTGGACTGCCGTCTGTGGTCTTCAGTATGATCACAATGTGTTATTTATGTATTTTGACTGGCTTACAATGACAGGACAGTAAGCATTATCAGTGCACATGCAATAAAAGCATGTAGTTGTCACTCTAACATTGATGAGGATTTTCCTTTGGCTCTTTTGAACCAAAACAGGTTGGAAAATCCCCTGAAATTAACAGCAATCCAGAATGAATTGCTTTCTTCTCTTCTGTGTTATTATGATGTGCAAAGACTAGCCATAAAAGGAGTCTTTTAGGTTGCCCCGATGAGACGATGTAATTGTTTTACTTTTATACTGGAAAATGTGAAGGATTATTTATACCATTGTACTAGTCATTTACAGACATGCAAGAAATTAAATGCATACCGTGAACTCTTGACCCACACACGAAGAGACATTGTTGCACTTTGCTGCCATGTTAGGGTCCACTTGTCAAAGGTCAAAGAGTTGTAAAATCACGACAAAGATGCTATGAGAGATTATGTTTGTCCTGTGACAAACTATTTGAAGAGGGGTCACTGAATAGTTCATTATGAAAATGTTGTGATCATATACCTTTCACAGTCACTCGACCTCAACCAAGACTATTTGGGGGAAATTTGACTGTCATAACAGATAGATAATAGCTTTGTTATTGTTTCCGAATCAATTCCAGGAAACACTGAAGCTGTTGCAGAGGCATGTGTTGTACAAATACTTCAAAAACTTGTGTTTGCCACCTGCTTGTACACATTGCTTCTGTGGTTCCGGTCTGTTATGTGTTTTGTTATGGAAATTTTAACAATAACCTGCAACACACCCAGTGAGCTTGATTTGAAGTGGGTTTAATAAACACATTGCAATGTGGAGAGAGCATCCCAGTGAAACACTAGGATCATCCCACTATCTGTTTAATCTCAAATTACAATGGCCTCACTGTGTTAACATTCCACATGCATGTAAACTGGTGAAGGGAGTGCTCTTACTATAGTAAAGTGAGAAAGCGATATTACTATAACTAATGTGATATGATTAAACATGTGATTACTACATGAGAAAAGAAATTTGCCTCCACAGTTTCTACATAGTTTTGTCTTCTGAGCCTGTTGGCAGAGAATGCTATTTGTGTGCAACTTAATAAAAACATATCAAACATATTTCTCTTTCAATAGATTTTATTTATTTATACTTGTATGTTTTGTCAGTGCCCTTACGATTATTGTGGTGCTGATTCAAAGAAGATCAGTAAGTCTAAGGCAGATTAAAGCCCAACTTAGGCATTCATTAAGTCAATCCACAACTCACTGTTACTATAACACAGGACACTTCATTAAAGTGGATGAAACAGGAATACAGGAAAACAGCACTGCAGGGTAGTCAATCAGTGAACTTGATTATGAATCCAATGCGAGGGGCTTTACATAATCAACTGTGTACAAAAAGTCAATAGTCCCTGTCAGGTACGCTGGAATCATACACGTTACCATCAACAGTATCACTGTGAATGTTACACACTTAAAGAAAGTTTACAATGAGCAACATGTACTGACAATAGCCATACACAGGTAAATGTGTAGTAAACGGTAATGCAGTAAATCTGCCTAGTACGATATTAAATACACGAACACTTACGACTTCATATATGTCACATCGTTTGTAACGAGCCACGGAAAGCACCACCGGGCACTGCAGACGTGAAGGCGCGTGGATACCGTCTGTACCTGAGTGAAGGCAGCGACTCGGCTGAGCTGCTCCTGTGGAGGTTTGGTGAAGACCATACTTCTCACCCGGCCTGCTGACGATGGTCTGTTTATGTTTTGATTGAGAGCCTTTTTTTGGGCAGCTGAAGAGGAGAAGT
>NW_024582721.1:521607-537580 GCF_018398535.1 Haplochromis burtoni
GGAACACAGTCGGTGTCTCCGTAATCTTACGGTCTCTATTGTAATATTTTTAGTTGTTTTTCAGATGAGATGCACGTCAAGAATTTTTTGGTAATTGGTCTTGTGATTTTGGAGCTGATTCGTTTTGGTCGATTGTCATCTTGATTTGGTTTTCATTTGTGTATGCGGGTCAACTGTTTCTTGAACTGGTATTGAAAAAGTCGGTCCGCCCGGGTTTGATCTGAGGAATTTTTTAAGGTGAATGGAGCGATTTCAGCTAATTATGCCTTGAATGAATTATAGTGACAGAAAGAAAGAAAGAAAGAAAGAAACAGCAACAACTACTAAACAGAATTTTTGCACGTTTAAAATCACCATGGCAATGCGCATGCGCATATTCTCCTGCACGCAACGGGCTTTGGAGTTGACGTAACGCCGCAATGCATTGTGGGAGCACCACGAATCAAAACAAACACACTGTAGCTCAAAATGAAAAGGACGGTGTAGAGACAGGTTGTGTCCAGATGCAAAGAGACGGTATTTGCAAACAATAGCGTGCATCGGAAATGTTCACCCGTATGAAAGTGGAGTAGGCAGTGGAGTAGAAACCCTGAAGACCAAACCGCAATTGACTTAGCATGATCTATTCTCGTACCTTGTCTGTAAGGTCAGCGCATACACGGCGCACCAATTTCGCCGTCATAAATCTCTGGAGGCGCACATCCAATTCACCAAGGACTGGGTGCAATTGTGAGTACGCCGTCATTCAAACCAAGTGAAGTCAGCTTGAGTACTACGAGTAAAATGCGTTTGATTTCCCTCCGAACATTCAGATTAGTGCAGCATAAATTCATTCATGAGGGGAAATTACAGTGAGAACATGTGGAAGCTCTGTTAGATGGATGCCATAGCGAGTTCAGTGCACTGATGTGACATTGTCCTGAAGGATTTAGTTATTCTCTATGGTTGAAGAAATTGCACTAATAAATTCATATTTATTATAAATAATCCTAATTACACATCTTGCTTCCGTGTTTGTGTGCTGTGTCACTAAATACATTTTAGTGACACATTTTATTTTAGTTTTATACATTGATTAATGACCTGCAGAATCGCCTTATCATATTAGGTGTCCACAATTGTCACTTAAAGTCGAACTTTATGCTTTCTCACTCTTGAAAGTGATTACATCCTTGCATTACATACTTAAGTTTTTTGCTGATAGGTTTCTAAAAAGAAACATGCAGATTTAAAATATAACATGCAGCTTTCTATATATGGATACATAAAAACACTTTATTTGTTACATTTATGATTAATGTATTTGAACGTAGACACAACACATTTGTGTCGGCCTTGGCTTATTAAAGTTCGTGTCTTGAACTTTGTCCTGTGTGTGTTTCAGGTCTGCACTCTCAAAGACTGAATCAACCAGCATTGCAGCCATGGGTCATTGTGAGCATCACAGGGAAGGTTGAAGCCGCCCACTGCAGCTGTATGGCCGGAGTCGCGGAGACCTGCACCCATGTCCCTGCTCTTCTGTTTAAAGTAGAAGCAACAGTGTGATCTGTGGCACAAGGACTGTTACAGATGAACCTGCATACTGGGTTTTGCTGGGTAATATGACCAAGATACAGCCAGAGGTTGGCCATAAGATAGATGATCTAGATAACCAGCCTTGTGAATTATACGCAGTGCTCGTTTCTGTACTGTGACTAATGGATTAGTTGTATTTTTATATGTGTTTCCCCACACTTCCACACAATATGTAAGATATGGAAGAACCAGGGTACAGTACAGAGTACGAAGTGCATCTTTATCAAGGAATTGATTCCACTGGACCCCAGCTGCCAAAAACTGACCACGTTCATAACTCCCATGGGCAGGTTTTGCTTCAGGCGTCTGCCATTTGGCATAACAGCACCCGAGATCTTCCAGCGGCTCATGAGCACTTTGCTCAAGGGCCTAGATGGGACTGTCATTGTGATGGACGACATACTGGTTTTCGGGGCTAAGAAAGAGGAGCATGACCAACGCTTAGATGCAGTATTACTGACAATCAAAGCATCAGGCCTTAAGCTCAACAGGTCCAAGCAGCTATGGCCTGCATGCTGCACTGTTACAGGACCATGACGGGGAGTTTTGGCCTGTTGCTTTTTGTTCTCGCACTCTCACAGATGCAGAGAAAAGATATTCACAGATTGAAAAAGAGTGTTTAGCATCTGTCTGGGCCTGTGAACGTTTTGCCCGCTACATCCAAGGCATGGGTCATGTATGTGTACAAACTGACCATAAGCCCTTGGTGCCTTTGATCAACTCATACGACCTTGACCAAACACCACTGAGATGTCAGAGACTGCTGATGCGACTGATGTGATTCAGTGTCACTGCCGAGCATGTTCTCAGTAAACAGTTAGTGGTGGCGGACGCACTCTCCAGACATCCACTGCATGGATGCTATCAGTTCGAGACAGACAGCCGGGTCAAGGTATATGTGAGCAACGTAGTGACAAGCAAACCTATCAAGTCACATAAGTTGGAGGAAATTCACAGTGCTACACAGATGGACCCAGAGCTTCAAAAAGCAATCATTTTCATCAGACAAGGGTGGCCTTTGAGAATGGCAAAGAGCTCATCACTGCAAGGCTTCTATGCAGCCAGAAGCCACCTTTCAGAATCAGACGGTCTAGTGCTCTACCACGATCGCATTGTAATTCCCACAGCACTCAGACCCAGTGTCCTTGACCAATTTCATGAAGGCCACCAAGGACTAACTAAATGTAGAGAGCATGCAAGATCAACAGTGTGGTGGCCCACCATTGGACTTCAAATGACACACAAGGTGAGATCATGCAACTTTTGCAGAGAGCACAAGCCTACACAGCGACGGGAACCCCTCGTGACTACTCCTCTGCCCAATGGCCCCTGGCAAACGATTGCAGTACTCGAAAAGACATTGTTGCCCAGTCCAGTCAATAGGGACACGGTTTGCCAAAGGGATGCTCCAAAGGGAGACTGAGGACTATCTCCTTTCTATGTTCTAAGGGCAGAATAATACCTTATCAGGACTGAGGGTAGTCTACCCCTGTGATGTCGTACGTTCTGACAACACCGTTTTATATTTAAAGTACATTTGTTAAAGGGGAAGATGTTGTGAGATTTATTTTTGTTGTACTAGTAAGGCTACTATGGGGCCGGCCACTAGAGGTCGCTGGAACACTGTATGTTTTTGGAAAATTGATGTAGCCACGTACACTGGTGCTACAGTTCAATAAAAGTAGTCCGTGCTGAATAAACCCTGCGTCTTATTGCCTCCTATCATGACAGAGCTTGAGCAAGATCTTACTATTTCACAGATGTAGCGTATGGCTGAATTGTGTAAGCCTGATTTATACTGTCCTCAATAAATCTGTGTTTGTTTAATATAGGGCAGAAATATGATAAAATACTTATAATTGTAGAGTTTGTTTTCATGGAAAGTGAGAATTTTTTTTGTTTTGAAACAAATAATAATCATTTTTAAATAATCTCTTTAGTCACAATAAATTTGCAGTGAGCAGGAACATTGTGCACTGAATTCCTGTTTTTTTCTAAATGTAGGTATTATCAGCATCCGATAAAGATCCTTCTCAAAAAAAGTCTTTGCCAAATTTTAGACACATTACAGAAACATAAGAGCTTCTAAAAGCATCTTGGCCATTTGGCAGCTGTTGAAACACATCCGGACATATTGGAATATTAGGATATATATTATTGGACTGGAATATTAGAAACTACATGTGTAGAATCCCCAGTCAAAATTGCACTCACACAGTAGTCCTGAGGAAATAAACATTTTTGTCAGTCTTTTTTGATAACTTGCAAAAGTCAAAGTTTCCAGAGAATAGATTCAAATGAAAAAAGAAAAAGAAAAAAAAACTTGTGTAATTTATCAGGAGTGATCATACTAAATGCAAAACAGAAGCAAATGAACACACAACTGGGGTAGAATGTTTATTAGAATTTGCAATTAGCGATGTAACATTCACCTACATGACACAAAGGAAGTCATAAATATGCTAATATGCACAACTCTGTTGAAATGAGCTTCTTTCATCGGGGGATGATATCCACTGATATATCTCCATGTAGTTGGATAGGGATGAATGCACAGATACCTGTCACTCTGATGACACAGTAAATAAAAGTACAAAATAAACAGAGTCCATATCAAATATTTAGATACACGTAAAAAGAAATTAGAAATAAGTCAGAAGAGCACTGGATAATTAGCAAAAAGCTAAAAGTAAAGAAAAAAAGCTTTGTAATTCACTGCACTGCACTGCACCCGTAATAGTATTGTTTCCGCTCCTGTACACGGAGTAACAGTGCTAAGTTGGCAGATAAAAGTGCATGGCTTTTGTATTCAGATTAATCACTTTTTTAATCAGAAACCATACGAAGACGTGTGTGGATGCAGTATGTAGTTTAATTTTTCTGACAGTGTAGTCCTTATGAAAAGAATCAATGTACAAAACCATCACTGGTTAAGAGGTCATTTTATGATTTCAAAAATCAATGAAATTCTGTTAGAATTAAAAACAAGAGAAAGTAAAGTAATGAAGGAAAAGAAAGCAGTAATAACTCTATCACTGTACCAAAGTGGTGTTATGGTCATTATGTCATGCTCCATAAGTGAAGTCTGTTAAAAGTGGGAATCGGCTGTTCCGCTTGTTATTCAGATGGTCACCGTTTTGTGGCCTGAGTTTGATGCGCAGGGAAGGGAGGAAGTGAGCTCAGCGAAAGGCAGTAGTTGTAGTTGAGGTGAATATGATAATGTTGATGGTGAGGATCCATAGTTGGTAATGGTAAAAGAGGGGAGGTCATGCAGCTTGAACCAGAGGAAAGTAAGGTCAGAAATGCCCTTGGAGAAGGAAGTTTCCATCACACTGCTGCCTCTGGCTTGGTGGTGCTTTAGGTAGGACACAGGACTGAAGAGGAAGACAGAACAAACTGCCTTGATATAGTTTCCAACATCCAAGAAGTTCAGACAGGCAATATTTCAAGAACAGAAAATGTCCCTGTTTTCCACTGTGCTGTGTAAAATGCTACAAAAGTGAGTAGAAGACTGTGTTTGCATTTACCTTTTAAGATGTAGTCGGTCAGCAGTGTAGGCACCTTCTCACTGTCCTCCTTCATGGCATAGAGTACTGCATGAAAAAAGCAGACAACAAGGCTGAATGTACTACTTCTGCCTTTTATTTGGCTCTATTACAGATGTTCTGGTGTGGTCTTACTCTTTGTGAGCATCTGCAGGTCATCAACAGATGGAGGGGTGCTTTTCTTCTCATATGGAATAACCGTGTTTAGGTACTGAAACAGAATAAAGGTTCAGAAGGCTTTCTCAGACTAATAAGAGAGTAATAAGTAGCCTCTGTTAATCTGAAGGATTACATTTCTCTCTTTTTCTTTTCTTTTAAATTAGACTTTTTTGTTTGTTTGTTTGTTTAAATTAGAATTTTGTTCAACCAAAGTGAAATCAAGCTAGCAAGTTACTTGTAGCTTTACATTACAAGTAACATGAGAGTAGTATCAATTTGTCAAGCTACTTTTGACAAAATATCATGAAATTCTGTTAAGTCATGGAAATGTGCCCTGGCATGACATCAGCCACCTTCGTACTACTGAAATACTGGATTAAGCCTGAAGTCACCAGGATTAGTCCGGCTCCTGTTTTGCAGTATAGCTCTAAGAACACCAAACTTTTAATCTAAACTGTCCATCATTGCAAACCAATCTAAGTACCGAGAAAACCTCTGTCAACATACAGTATACAGTTGGAGATCTTCACCCTTACACCTGCTGGTCTTCTTTCCACAGTGCATTAGCTGAGTTCAGGCCAGCTAAGGTAGCCTTTATTTTCTTTGCACCAGTGAACCTTGAGAAGTCAAAACCATGTAGCTGGTTCCAGCTGGTGGTTGCAGCTGTTCACCAGAGGCATCTAACAGGCTTTCTAATTTCAGGAGGTTCTCTGACACAGCCGACTGGCCATCCTTACGCCTAAGGATGGCCAGTCGCCTTACACTCACGGCTGAATACAAGAACCAACTGTTCACTTACCGTCTAATGAAACGAGAACGCCTAAATATGTCATTATATAATTTGTTCCATCTGTGAGTATTCATAATGGGTTGGCTCATCTGTGCATGTTTGTTTGGGGTTTTTTGTTTTTTATTTAAAACATTTAAACCTTACCTGCTTGTCATTCCCTGTGCTTCCAAATGTCTGTCTGATGCCTGTTTGTAGAATGTTGGAAATTCCCTCCATGCTGAAACGCTGTAGGACACACACACATACAAAGATATAGTGACCATTATTACAAACTACCAATTCATATGACAAAATTCATTTTTTAAATTATTCTTCAGCAGATTTCAGCATGGTATCATTGTGCAATTTATTGTATATATTGCATCCACTTCCTTAAGCCATCGGTACGCTCATATTAGTTCAGTAACAGAGAGTAAGGTACCAAGAGCCAGACTCACAGCACTCAGACTGCTGCTACATCGAATGGAGAGGAAATCCATTAGGCAGTTTCTCTTTTGCTGGATAGGACTGCACTGGGCAGTTACGGTACATAGATGATGGGTCACAGCCACTTTATAATCTTTCCTGGAAGATAATTTAGAGGCTAATGGCCTTTATACTAACAGTTAAAGAGGATGGGGAAAGGAAGAGCTTGCAGGCATTCTCGTTTTACCTTTCTGTAATTTACAGTGAAAAGTTTAAAAAAGAAATCTGCACATTCATAAAATGCCTCATATTGTTAATATTTGAGATTAGCACCATTACCCACCTTAACAAGCATGGTCCCTGTCTTCTGGCCTGTGGAGCTATCGTTGCCTCCATTCACGGGCACCGTCCCTCCCCCCTGCAGGCTCATGGCCTTGTCCCGACGTCTGCGTTTGCTGCTGTCTCGTTGCTCCTTCTGCCTGTTCTGCACCTCCATTAGTGCCGTGATGAATGTGTTCTTCACCTCTTTCTCAAACTCCAGCTCATCACGACGAGCCAACTGGCTGACGAGCTCCTCTGAGTACTCACGGATGGCGACTTCCACCCGGTGCAGCAGCTCAACAAGCGCTGAGCTGGGCATCAGGCTCAGGCCTGCAGGATGGATTTGAGAGCGGAAAGGTTGTGGGAATCATTAGAGTTAAGCAGGATGCTAACAGTAAAATAATATTCTTTGAATAGTCTGACTATTGGGAATCGGTGCCACTGTGACAGTATTAATTACCAGTAATGTATACTAATGCGGCCCAGGGTAATTTTGCTATATGAATAAGGTACTGTTGTATGAATAACATAATGAGCAGTCCCTGATGATAGCTCAGCGTATAAAGGAAGGAAGTGCAATCAGTATTTTTGTAAAAAGAACACAAACAAAACAGCAGCTTGGGAGAAACATTTCTGACAATGCAGCTGGTACAGTGTAATCATTATATTACATCGCAGATGCCTAAAGACGTTGTCTGTGGCTGCTCATACTGTAATGCTTTAGCTGAACTGGGAAGTTTTTTTGAATTACAAATTTGATCATGTAAAATGCATGTTGAGGCAGAAAATAATATTATATTACACCCACACTAGATATAGTGCCATAAAGTCCATTTACTGCACGTAAAGTCTCCACCATTTAAAAAAGAATTGTGAAATAACAAAATGAATACATGAGTGAATATCGATTTTGAAATTCCATCTTCATCCGCTTATCCGAGGTCGGGTCGCGGGGGTAGCAGCCTAAGCAAAGAGGTCCAGACCTCCCTCTCCCCAGCCACCTCCTCCAGCTTGTCCGGGGGAATACCAAGGCGTTCCCAGGCCAGCCGAGAGATATAATCTCTCCAGCGTGTCCTGGGTCTGCCCCGGGGCCTCCTCCCGGTGGGACATGCCTGGAACACCTCGCCCAGGAGGCGCCCAGGGGGCATCCTTGCCAGATGCCCGAACCACCTCAGCTGGCTCCTTTCGATGTGGAGCAGCAGCTGCTCTACTCTGAGCCCCTCCCGGATGGCCGAACTTCTCACCCTATCTCTAAGGGAGAGGCCAGCCACCCTTCGGAGGAAGCTCATTTCCGCCGCTTGTATCCGCGATCTCGTTCTTTCGGTCACTACCCACAGCTCGTGGCCATAGGTGAGGGTAGGGACGTAGATCGACCGGTAAATTGAGAGCTTCGCTTTTACACTCAGCTCCCTCTTCACCACGACTGACCGGTGCAGCGTCCGCATTACTGCAGCCGCAGCCCCAATCCGTCTGTCGATCTCCGGCTCCCTTCTCCCATCACTCGCGAACAAGACCCCGAGATACTTGAACTCCTCCACTTGGGGCAGGAACTCATCCCCGACCCGGAGTGGGCACTCCACCCTTTTCCGGCTGAGAACCATGGCCTCAGATTTGGAGGTGCTGATCCTCATTCCCGCTGCGTCACACTCGGCTGCGAACCGTTCCAGTGCGAGCTGGAGGCCCTCACCCGATGAAGCCAACAGAACCACATCATCCGCAAAAATCAGAGATGAGATTCTGAGGCCACCAAAGCGAAAGCCCTCCGCCACTTGGCTGCGCCTAGAAATCCTGTCCATAAAAATTATGAACAGAACCGGAGACAAAGGGCAGCCCTGGCGGAGCCCATCACCCACCGGGAACGAGTCCGACTTATTGCCGGCAATGCGAACCAAGCTCTTGCAACGGTTGTATAGGGATTGAATGGCCCGTAGCAATGGGCCAGACACCCCATACTCCCGCAACACCTCCCACAGGACACCCCGAGGGACACGGTCGAATGCCTTCTCCAGGTCCACAAAACACATGTAGACTGGTTGGGCAAACTCCCATGCACCCTCAAGTATCCTGGAGAGGATAAAGAGCTGGTCCAGTGTTCCGCGACCAGGACGAAAACCGCATTGTTCCTCCTGTATCCGAGGTTCGACTAGCGGACGAACTCTCCTCTCCAGCACCCTGGCATAGACTTTCCCAGGGAGGCTGAGGAGTGTGATCCCCCTGTAGTTGGAACACACCCTCCGGTCCCCCTTCTTAAAGATGGGGACCACCACCCCGGTCTGCCAGTCCACAGGCACTGCCCCTGATCTCCACGCAACATTGCAGAGACGTGTCAACCAAGACAGCCCTACAACGTCCAGCGCCTTCAGGAACTCGGGGCGGACCTCATCAACACCAGGGGCTCTGCCACCAAGGAGTTGTTTAACTGCCTCAGTGACCTCGCCCCCGGAAATTGGCGGGTCATACCCCTCATCCCCAGACTCTGCTTCCTCCTCGGAAGACGTGTCAGTGGGATTAAGGAGGTCCTCGAAGTATTCCTTCCACCGCCCGACAATTTTCTCAGTCGACGTCAACAGCGCTCCGCCAGCACTATACACAGCGCAGGTAGAGCACCGCTTTCCCCTCCTGAGACGCCTGACGGTTTGCCAGAATCTCTTCGAGGCAGTCCGAAAGTCTTTTTCCATGGCCTCTCCGAACTCCTCCCACACCCGAGTTTTTGCTTCAGCCACTGCCCGAGCCGCATTCCGCTTGGCCTGTCGATACCTGTCGGCTGCCTCCGGAGTCCCACAGGCTAACCAAGCCCGATAGGCCTCCTTCTTCAGCCTGGTGGCTCCCTTCACCTCTGGTGTCCACCATTTGGTTCGGGGATTACCACCACGGCAGGCACCAACCACCTTGCGGCCGCAGCTCAATGCAGCAGCTTCGGCAATGGAGACGCTGAACATGGTCCATTCGGACTCAATGTCCCCAGTCTCCCTCGGAATGCTGTTGAAGCTCTGCCGGAGGTGTGCGTTGAAGATCTCGCGGACTGGGGCCTCTGCTAGACGTTCCCAGCACACCCTCACTACGCGTTTAGGTGCACCAGGTCTGTCCAGCGTCCTCCCCCGCCACCTGATCCAACTCACCACCAGGTGGTGATCAGTTGACAGCTCAGCCCCTCTCTTTACCCGAGTGTCCAGAACATATGGTCGCAGGTCTGGTGATACGATTACAAAATCGATCATCGACCTACGGCCTAGAGCATCCTGGTGCCACGTGCACTTATGAACACTCTTATGTTCGAACAGGGTGTTCGTTATGGCCAAACTGTGATTAGCACAGAAGTCCAATAACAAAGCACCGCTCGGGTTCAGATCAGGGAGGCCGTTCCTCCCAATCACGCCCCTCCAGGTCTCGCTGTCGTTACCCACGTGAGCATTGATTTTGAAATTATTATTTTTATTTTTATTATTATTCAAATCTTTCTAACTGCAATTTAATTTCACAATAAGACCAAGGCTCTTTAATTAGTATACACTTCCCCCAGATACTTGAAAAAAATCATTTTATCAGCATTATTAAATACTTAATTTCCTAAAAAACACGTTTGTCTTTGATCCATGTATTCGTCCACTGTACAGTATTTACTTGTTTCATATAGTAAAATTCCCGAGAAAAAAAGAATGGTGTTAGAGAGTGTTAGCCAGTTATTTTAAAAAAGAAGACAATGTGAACAAAACAGCTGGTTTCTTCATGGTTTTGCGTAACTATTTTTAAATCCCTGTAGAACGGAACCGTGTAAGCTAGCGCAATAATTTTTTTTGCATATGAAACCAGAGGAGTTTCCTTCCACATATAGCTTTTCAAAAATTGCATAAAAAAATGCACTTTTTTGCAATTTATGTAGTTACTATGGACTTAATGCATACATATTATTACAATATGGGCTATAACAGTGGTATTGATGCATAGCAACTTGAAATACTCCCAAAAATGGCTCTACAGCATGTAAAAATATAAAGTAAGCTCTGGCGGCCTTGGTTCTATGGTAGGTCTTAAAGGGTTAAACATGAGGTGTTTCCACCACTTTGGTACATGTGACCAATTTGCAAGGTGAATATTGTGCAGGGTGTTCATATTATGACACACATATTGTGTCAGTCACGGGGCAATTTTTTTGTCATTACATTGCAACTGTGAATCTAAACTATATAAAAAGGCTTTTGACTCCAAATATCTATCTGTATCTGTAACCTTTTGAGTGCTCTTCTCAATGGTGGAAAAGTAGAAGTACAAATAGCGTAAAAGTAGCTGAAAACCACTAAAATATGGAAGCAACATTTAGATATAGTAGCCAAAAAGGAAAGGCTTATTTTACTCATTTAGTGTTGTGTGTGGCTTAATTTA
Organism: Haplochromis burtoni; assembly: GCF_018398535.1. NCBI lineage: Eukaryota > Metazoa > Chordata > Actinopteri > Cichliformes > Cichlidae > Haplochromis > Haplochromis burtoni. Next base: position 532,783 of record NW_024582721.1, read on the forward strand.
TTGTACAACCACCATTTTACTTTGTTTTTAATATGATGATTTCTCAGTGCAGCCAAAATTTCATGTTTGCTAAAGTTAGCTTGGTAATGCTAACTGACATAGCTGATAATCCCTGCACAGATGCGCATGTGCTGCGTGTTTAATGCTGTTTCTGTTGATGTTTCTTTAAGAAGGTTAACTAATTATTATTTACAGTTTTTAGTTGTAAAGAAAAGTTATTGACCTCTTAAACTCTCATCTTCAAACTAACTACGGTAAATGAGATAACTAATGTACACAGATGGATAGTTATAGTTGTATTTGTGACTTATTTTTCCCTGAACATTGTAGGGTGATGATAGTTTTTAGCTTTAACTGATGATAATACCAAATAAGAGAGTCACACCTTTGGTATTTTATTACTATCTTGAGGTATGTACCTTAATTTTGACCTAAAGGATGACTTTAATAGGAAATTATCACATTTCTGACTGCTACTTAACAGAAAATATGCACTTGTTATGAAGTCTAGTCTATTATATCTAGTCTACAAGGTAATCCTGAACGATAGCATTAGAATAAATTAGTTAAAACAGCTCAGTCAGGACATTGCATAAGTCAAATGAAAATAAGAAATAACCAGAAACATGGATTATTCACAGCTTTACCTTCATAGGAGCAGTTGTTGTTTGAAGCCTGTGACAGCTGCCTGATCTCTTCTAGCAGGGACAGATTGGTCCTGGAGGAGGAGTGACTGACCTCTTCCTCCTCATCCTCCTCAGTTTCACCAGGATCTGGAGAATTCTCCATCATTTCAACTATCTCCTCAATGACCTTGAACACAGAAATGGAGGGATTCACAAATAAACAAGCTGACCAATCTGTTTAAAGAGTTTACACCCTACAGGTATGACTGAGGATTTATCTATTAATGAGTTTCTGTGGACTTTACTTTTGTGTTTCTGTGTTTTTAAACTAGATTTTGTGTTGTTTCTCCCTCTTTTAATGTCAATGTACTTATTTTTATTTTAACTTATTTGCATTTTTCTGTGTAATTTTGAGTATGTATTACTTTAAGACATTTTGGGGGGTGTCCCCCTTTTAATCTGTAGTGGTTCAGTCCAGAATCTATTTGGGCTGTGGCTTAACCAATTAGCCAATTAGCCAGTACCACCTCGTTAAATTTAATTGGTCAACTTGTTTATTTGTGAAGGTGTGATTGGTCCACTTGGATTTTTTCTGTTTCCTGTTTTTTATTTAAACACAAACTGTTTGACATTTTGCAATGACGCTGATGAAGGCATGACGCTGATGAAGGCTACAAGCTGAAACGTGTTGGTCACAAAAAATTTGCCGTTCACTTGATTTTCACACACACACACTCAGACCTGATCTGCTGTGATAAGAGGTTCTTCATTCAGGCAGTTGGCATTGTCGTTCTTCTCATTCATCTCCTCCTCCTCTTTTTCATGAATCTGCAAATGATAAATTATGCCAACAGATTACTCTGGTGAGGATGCCAGCAAGAGTCAAATGCTGATGTCTTTGCATTGGAGTAATTGATGAAAATACACATTCAGAAAAAAAAAATCAATTGGTGTGTTTGAATGACAGCTCATTCAGGAGTTGTGTTCATTTTTTCCCTGCTCTGTCCAGCAAAAAATGGCAGACAGATTCACTTTGGCAAGTAGAGTAGTCTGTGTGAGCGTGCTTGTGTTCATAAAGTTTCTCCATTTAATGTTTAATAATGGGTGTCAGGAGCTCAGCCCCATCCCCCAGGACCTGAAGCAGTAGACCTGGGCCCCAGAAATGTAGAGGCCCTCCAGAGCGTGAGAGCCCCAGGTGGACCACCACAGGGACAACCGCAGTTCCCACTCAGAGAAGAGCAAAGGAGAGCCCTGGGGAGGGGTCACCCAGCAGCCACAGTGCAGACGCCCCAGGTGACTGCAGCGACAAGCCCACAGACTCCACTGGCTACACCGGAGCAGACCAAGCCCGAGACCCAAGGACACCCCAACCCCCACCAAGAGCAGACAAATCCAGGGGGCCCAGGTCCCACCAAGCAGCCACCAGGAACAAGCCAGTACAGAACCGAGCATCCAGACCCAGATACCGAGAAGTACCAATGCACCAGCAGATGGGGGCAACAGTCACTGGCAGGGAATGTGTCAGGGGGAATAGGCCCCCACACCTGAGGGAGCCTGAGAGAGAGAGGGGGAGTCTGACACGTACACATAGACAAACAGGCAGACACACACCCTCTTTGGAGACACACAGAAATGGATGCCGTACACACACTTTAAACTCCCAGGTCCAAACACCAATAACCCCCAGATAGGCAATCAGCCCCCAGATTCAGGCGATGCCTCCCCTTCAGTCTGGGGTGGAGACAAGCAGACCATCCTGGTGCCCACATCAGGAGAGCAGCCCTCCAGCCCAGACCCCAACTGGCCACTTGAGTTCATTTCAAAGTCTGATGTTTAAATATTTAAAAGGTTTTACATAATTTCCTGTTACATTACTATCACATTTTAAAAACCACTTACTCATTCCATTTTTAAAAGCATGTAAATAGACTGCATCCTGTTTACGTGTGGAATTGAAGGAGGAGGCTAGAGAGAGGGTGTCTGTCTCCTGAACCTGAACTGTGAGCAGGATCCACAGGAGGAGATATTTTTGGGAAATATCTTTACTCCTCACAACGTTTTCTGGACCTTTTACGTTAGTGATACATGAATCACCTCTGGTGGTCCACAAAGGTACTGTAGATGGGCTACAGCACTAACAGAACAGTTTGAAATGACTCGCAAGTATATTGAGTTAAATATTTTTTATAAATGTATTTATCGATATAAAAAAGTGAATAAAACATTCGAATAGCAGCTGGTTAGTTTGTGATATTACTCATTAGCCTGACCTAAATTTGATGCTCTTGTATTGACGTTTGTGTCCCAGTGGCAGATGGGTCACTATGACTGAGCATTAGCAAGCTGTAGTGAAACAGCTTATGTTTTTATATTTTTCAAATAACATTTGAGAAATACATCACTTTCTCTTGAACTTTTATTGAAGATGAATTTTCTGATTTTTAAGTTGGCTGCAGTGCTCGTGACTTTGATCATGGCTGCTCTAGCAACGTTCAAAACTTATGGGTTTCCATTAAGCCTCATCTATACTTTGTCTGTGGTGCTATTGAGCAAATAGATAGCATGATCACATATGATGGTGCATGTACCAAACATTTTTTAATTAAGCATTGTTACCACACGTTTTATTATCAACTTAGCATTTAACAGTTTATCCGTTCCTCAATGCTGATACAATAATGATAAAGTGATAAATATCCATGTTACAAAAGGAAAATCTATTTTGTGGCTCTACTCATTTCGAGTTAAATAGAACCACATTTTTATAATATTTAAAAAGTGTGGCAGGAGAAACAATCAGAGGTATAAATGCAGAGAAAAGATTGTCCTCACAGGAAGCTGTCATATGTTAAATATTTTGTGTCTCTCTAGGTATAAAACTTTTAGCTTGAAGGCATGAATGTGATACATTTCCACAGCCACCCTCTGCTCCTGTGATAACCACAGCTCCTCTGGCCTTCACCAGTCCAAACATGGCGTAGAACGCTAAGTGTCTGCTGTCCAGCTGAATCTGACAGGCAATCAAGGAAACAGAGGAGGAGGAGGCAGAGCTCAGCTGAATGCCAGACCAGTCACGAGTGGTCAGGCATGCTTTCAATTGTCAGCATGAAATGAATTTTACAGGAGCAGAAACTAGTCATACAATTCATTTTAGCACATCGAGATGGAAAATAATGACACACAGCATTTGTCTTTAAGAAAAGCATCATGATTATCCTTACAAACACAGAAATTAGTGAATGTAGTTAACCATTCATAGCAAGCGAATAGACCAACATGTAAATATTTGACTGTGAGGTGAATTTTCTGGGTCAGACGTGTCCATGTAAGGATGAAATGTATAAACAAACATTAGAGTGGACCAGAGAATGAGCTTCCCATTCATTCAGCACCCATATTACACCACAGTGCTAAGGATGCTCATCAGAATAGTTTGCTATCAGTTCAGTGTATTCGTTTATATTTAATACTAATTTACGGCAAGAGTAATCTCAAGGTGCTTTTTTACTATTGATGAGAATAAAAATTTGCATAGAAATAGTGCAAAGCTATTCCTACATGTATATTATATTATATTAATTCGATTTAAACTAAACATGAAGGCGTGGCATGAAATGTACCTCCTGGTCAGAGATATTGCCGTTGATTCCTTCCGAGTCGGTGCCGTCCCAGGTGGCGATGTAGTTGTCAGTTAGAGCATCCCACACACTGCAAAACAACACAGACCCATGTCAAAATGCAAACCTACTCAAGCAAATATCAAAAAGAAGTATAAAGACACAATTTTTGCCCTCAGCTTTTGCCCTCAATAGATTTGTTTTTCTGATTGTAAAAAGCCGTGTACTCAGCCCTATGTTCAGCATTCTGCAACTCAGTCAATATTTCATTGTGGTGGAGTTCAGGGCTGCAGGGCAGCAGTGCACAATAGAAAAGAAGTGCAGCTTACTACGTGTTAAACGGTATCCGCAGCAGAGATTTAGATAAAGTTCCTCACATCATTGTACAAAGTGTTCTCCAACTCTCCCAGCGTCTGTCTGAGGCAGAGTGAAGTAAAAACTGGGAGAGAAGTGTCCTTTGTGTCTGAGTGTGTGTGTGTGTGTGTGTGTGTGTGTGTGTGTGTGTGTGTGTGTGTGTGTGTGTGTGTGTGTGTGTGTGTGTGTGTGTGTGTGTGT
>NW_024582721.1:537600-556012 GCF_018398535.1 Haplochromis burtoni
GTGTGTGTGTGTGTGTGTGTGTGTGTGTGTGTGTGTGTGTGTCACTCAGAGGTTGGCTGAGGCCTGTTTCCCTGCTCCCAGTGGCACTGCCTCTGCCTGCTTACACAGTGGACTCCATTGAGCTGGCAGCTTACCTCACCAGTCATGCCTGTGTGTCATGACTGCACACACCAGGCCAAAGATTAGTTCTAGTTTTCCTAAAAGTTAACAAAGCCTGATGGCACCTCTCTGGGTTTTCAGAGGTATATTTGTTGCCAATGCGATTCTAATTTGCAGGATCATTAACAGCTCTGGTCGCAGAGTTTGCCTTTTTATATTAATGTGGCAGTACACTACAAAGTGATTTCAAGTGCATTGGTATTGCTTTAAAACTAAACAGCTTAAATCAGAATACAGGGAAAAAAAAACTGCTTAGAAGTGTCAACAACACACCACAATCACACTGTAGACACAGTGCACAGCTGCACTGAGTGTACTGTAAGTGTTTAGGCAACATGCTGTAACTTGCACTGTACTGTATTTTCTAACTGTTGGATATCTATTCTGTTATACAGTATTGAGGACCTTCTGACCAACAAAATATACTGTGCACCCCTTCAGGATACCAGATTTTAACTAACTAACTAATATAACTAATATCCTCGATGCATGAAGGAGCGTTTCCACAGGTCCTTCCTCCCTGCAGCTGTCAGACTGTACAATCAAAACAACAATCATAGATGTTCACATCTGCGCTGTAACTGCAATAATTTAATCAACCGATTTACACTACAACCTGGGTTTGCCTCTTATCTGTTGTTAATTTTATTTAATTTAATAACTGCACAGTACTCTGTTTATAGTAACTATTGTCCTTAATGTAAATGTGTAAGAAAAAATGTGTATATTTCTGTTCTGTGTCCTGTGTACTGTTTGTTGTATATGTGTCTTTCTGGCTGCTGTTACAACCAAATTTCCCCTTGTGGGACAATTAAAGGATAATTCTATTCTATTCTATTCTATTCTATTCTATTCTATTCTATTCTATTCTATTCTAATATATTGTTACAGGATACAGTATCTTATTCTATATAAGATTTTTATCTAATCTTTCCTTTCTTTAACAGCCTTGAGCTAGTCGCACATGCTTTCAAATCCAGATGGGATTACTGCATTTAGTACTGCACTAATATCACAGATGAGTATGTGCCAAGGGCAGTGCTAGTAAGAACATTTTTTACTATTTCAGCCTGGTTACACACTGAGTCTAGCTAGCTGACTGGTGGCTGTAGCTTTATATAACACTTCAAGTGGTACCAGTCTTCTTATGTGATGCTTTTTCCTAGAAATAAAACTGAAGAATTTAAATGCAGTAAAGCCAACGTAACCAGTCACAACCACATCAGAAACCAGAGCAGCACATGAAGAGCACGTTCTGTGTTTATAACACATGGTTGGTCATCTGGCCTACAGGGAGTGGAGGTCCATGTTCCAACGCTGTCCTGCTGTGTTTCCTGGCCTGCAGCCACACAACAGGAATCATTCTGTTTAAATTTCTAGCTCTCCATCAGCTTGACAGATTCACTCAAAGCTGAGTTTCAGATCAGGGACTGCAGGGATTACTCCAAAATGTACCACATAGGGTTTTCAACCAAGCTGCAGATTTAGATTGGTGATTAGTTTTGTTGGTGTGTCAGCTTCTCCTGTTTGCTCCTGTGTGACATAACAAAACACAAACCTTCCAGTTTCATTAACACCAGTACCACCTCTTCATGGGACAAACTCTTCTGAGGAACATGGAACACTCATGTATGTCTGATTGAAATGTATTTCTTATGGTTTCCTTATTTATGACACTAGTGTATCAATCCACCCACTGCCTTGCACTCTGCTCTGTACTCACTCAGAGCTTTATTGACCAATAAAAGCTCACTTTTCTCACCAGAAATTAATCATTGCTCAAAGTCATATAATCCTTTCCAAAAAACTCTGCTGTCACACCTACAGTCAAGCTATATTTAGCATGATTCAGAGAACGCCTCAGAAGCTGCTAGCAAGAGGAGGAGGAGGCTCTGGCAGTCAGAGGAGAGGCAGAGACTGGGACAGAGCCAAAGCCAACTGAGGCGTATGACGCTGCACGCTGAATAATTCAGCATGCAGCCTGACATGGTGGAGGTGGGGAGGGTGGGGTCACAGTGCTGATTGACTGCATGTTTGGGGATGTTGTGGTCTGTGTGTGGAAATGTTTTGGCTTTTGTTCCAGGCTGCCAAGTCGTTTCAGCCTCCAGTGTGTGTGTTGTAAATGGAAGCATAATGAGCATATTGCTAACTGATTAACATGAAAGGCTGTTCTTTTTTTATGTCTGTTGATATTCTACCTCCTGTATTTCTTTAGGGGACTAGGCATGTTTCTAAAAATGTTCTTTCATATACTTTTTATGTCAACATAACTGTAGCAGAGATCCTGCAGGTTCACCAAGGGACAGAAAATTTAAAGACAGAATATAGATTAATAACTTTTTCACTCAAACATTATTTTTTTACGATAATTCCAAATAAAACAAACCCTTGTAGACTGTATCTGCAGTAAAAGAAACTGACTTTATTTTTTTTTCTGTTTTTAAAGGGATTTTAGCTGGGTTTAGAATTGGTGCCTCAAGTTAAGCTCAAATTGTTCTGGGTTCGTTATAGTTTACACACTGAACAGTGTCACATCCTTTATTACCACAGCTGTTTGGAAATACACAGTAACAGATGACTAAAGACTGAAAGATTCCAATACGTAAACCTTGCTTCAGATATTGTGTCACTTACTCTTCATCTTGCAGTCGCTCCTCGTCCTCCTGATTGTGTGACTGGTTGCGTATGGGCGCCAGGCCCTCCGTCTTGGTGTTGTAATTGTGGAAGCACACATTGAGCTTCTCGTCAAACTCATTTACCAGGTCCTCCATTGACTTGAAGCTCATCATCTCAGAGAAGTTTTCCAGTTCAGAGAACTCCTCACGGGTGATGGAGGCCAGGGGGACGGTGGTGGTGGTGGAGTAGGAGTCGTTGATGAGGCTTTGGTCCATCTCATCCATCCTACAGGGCCGGAGGTCCTCAAACTCCTCATCTAAGCACACAAGAGGGGCTTCCATAGTGTCCCCTATCAAGTTAATGTCTGAGTCCTGCAGGAAACAGAGTCACGCAGCATTTAATGAACTGATTTTGCTGAATTTTGAAGGGCTTTTAAATTCAAGACATTTTAAGTTTGAGCATTTGTTGCTTAACTCATTCACTGCCAGCCATTGGCAGTGAATGAGTTAAACCCATTGACTCATTCACTGCAATTGACGGCTATAGACGTCAATGGCAGTGAATGAGTTAATAAGCCAAGGCCACAAATGTGTTTAAAGAAAAGACCTGGTCAGTCACAGCACAAAGGTTTTTCGTGATTTCCATCTGTCCCCATCTGCTTTATTAACCAGTGTCCCAGAAGGATTTATCTGGTCTAGCATAAATCATGCCTCTCTGTCCTCATGTGGAATGGCACCAGCACGTCTAGACAAAGAGGAGATAGAGGTAGGTGTGCCAGAAGGGGACCAGGTCCCAGGGGGGACCGAACCAGTTTGCTTTACTGGTAAACCAGTTAATTAAGTACACCAACAATGATTTAACTGATGAGCGCTTCAATATTCTGGGACATGAAATTATAGAACCATTTGACAAAGTACATTGTATATTATAATCGTGCTATTTTTGTGTTGGTCAAAGCTTTGCTTGATATACACTGAAAAAATACTTAAAGAATTTTGGATTACATGAACATTTTCCATGCAGTTTTATTACATAATTGAACTGTAAAATATTTAATGGAATCTGGCCAAATCATTGGTGTCTATTCAGTTTATACCAAGCACATTTTCCTTAATGATTAATTATTTGAATTAAAAAAACAAACCCAAACCTTTGATTCCATACATTTGAGCTGATTATTACTTTTTTAAGGTTGTTTAAGAGCAGTTTTAACCCACACCACAACCTTTCCTGGACATAACCATGCTTTTTATTACCTAAACCTAACCAATCAGGTTGAGATAGCATACATAAACACTAGGGGTGCAACAATACTCGTATCGATATTGAACCATTCGATACAGTGCTTTCGGTTCGGTATGCATATGTATCAAACAATACAAAATGTTTTATTTATTTGATCAACTTTTCTTCTGACGATGCTGTCTGTGTTGAGCGCTCAGTGGATCTGCGTTCGACTACTCCGCCTAGGCTGCACTGTCGAGCGCAGATCCACTGAGCGCAGCGCAAGCTAGCAAGATAGAAGCTAAGCTCGTTGCAACATGGCAAATTGAACCTCCCCCACCCTCATTCAGATCTGGCCTTTGGAACTATTTTGGTTTTCATGTGAAGCATGACCCTGAAGGTAAGTGCGTCATGGACAAAAGTAAAACAGTATGTCGGATGTGCCACGCAATGCTCAATTGGTGGGAACTAGTGCGTTAGCGCAGTTAGCTTGTTAACCTGTTGACACCGTCCAGCCCCACGCAACGGACGATCCGAGTTAACTCGTTAACGGAGATTTGCCGCGTTATGGCGTTAATGTCATTTTAACGAGATTTACGCTGACAGCACTAGTGGGAACACAACGAATATGACTGCACATTTACGCCGACATCATCCTAGTGTAAAGACAAGTGGAAGCAGACAAAAACAACAAGCACACATGCTACAAACTTTACCCGAGTCATTTAGACAGCCGTTAGCACATGATTCTCCTTATGGGGACCTGATATGTTTAATATGCTGCTGAGAATATAGCCCAGAAGAAGCGTATAGTATAGCTTTTATTTTGGAAAGAGCCATTTCTCTGTAACAAACTCTCTTTTCCAAAGATGAGTGATTTCTCGATCAGATAGATTAATTTTTTTTTTATTATTTTGTTGTTTCAGCAACATTAAATTTAAAAACTGTACTTTTGAGTTAAAATATATATTTATAATTTTAATAAATGACAAATTAAAAAGGCATGAACATTTTTTTGTATCGAAAAAATATCGAACCGTGACACCTAAGTATCGAACCGAACCGTGAATTTTGTGTATCGTTGCACCCCTAATAAACACATACTATACTGCTACATGCATGTGCTACTATAGACATACAATATAAGGATCCATATAATATTGATACATTTCATTTTCTGTTAATTAACTAAACTAATTAGCTATCAATGTATCGTTTGTTCACAATAAATGTTACCTGAAGACGTTCTTCTCATTCAGATGGACTGACTCATGTTCCAGTAGTGGTACAAACATATAGGTAAGGATCATTTTTTAACACTATCATAACGCTTTTACTTCAGACTTCAGAGCAGTATTTCAAAATGTTTTAGAAAATAAACAAATTTATTGGTAAAATTTTACTAAAACACAAGAGACCATTAGAGTTTCAAATTGCAGCTTTTTTTTGTTTTATTATAGTACTGTATTTTTCGGACTATAAGGCGCACTTAAAATTCTTTAATTTTCTCAAAAATCGACAGGGTGCCTCATGTATTGATTCTGGTTGTGCTTACTGACCTCGAACCAATTTTATGTGGTACACGGCACGGAAAAATCTGTCAAAATTTTTTAGTACGACTTTGGTAAGCTACGAAGCTGCACCGCTTGATGGATTGTCGGAGCATTACGGCTACGGTAGTCGGCCTCGCAAAGTAATACGTACTGTGCGAGAACATAATATTGTGGTATCTGTATAAGGACCCCAAAATGGCACCTGTTAAGAGACATGCTTACGAAGCAGATTTCAGTCACTTTTTTTTATAATTCGGTGTGCCTTAAAGTCCGAAAAATACGGTATTTACCTTGGTATGTTTCATTTTTTCCTGTGAAATTAAGCTTAGCTTCAGAAGAACAGAGAAAACTCTATTTAAATTGGTGAATTACTGTTACTGTTTACACAGTTCGTAGTAAAAATATATAAATAAATATCATACTTCAGTTAACTTAACTGAAGAGTAAAACCAGTATACACTGATAAATGTTAATTAAAAATAGTATGTGTATGTGATTTAATTTAATAACACCAGAGAGAGTGAAGGGTGCTGACAGTCAGTGCTGGAGTACATCTTTTCTGACAAGTTGTGCTTTGCTCAGGCTGCCTGACGCAGTGTCAGACAGCAGTGAGGACTAATTTAGCTCCTTTGTGCTTTGCTGGACTGTGGCCTGGCGTAAATGGGTAAGTACAGAGAAGTCCATTTAAAAACAAGCTTGTTCAAGCCTCTTCCTTCTCATCGCTGCACTCAGCAAAGTGCTGCAGCCGGATATCGTCTTTCAGAATCTCTCCCTTACTTTCTTACTCTCCTCACTGTGTAGCTCGCTTACTTTGTTTGTTAGTGATCTCCCATTAATGGTCTTAACTCTTGTTTCAGTCCACACTGCAGTAGAAGACAAACACATACACATGTAATGGTGACTGACAACTTGTGTCTGTCAATAGGCCAAATTAGGTGGATCTGGTCTCCCAAATAAGGAGCACAGACATGGAAATTAGTGGCTGACTCAAACCTCGCCGTGGGGACTCTTTGTAGGAGGAATTGATGAACTGCTGCTTGAAAATCTGGCAGGCTAAGAACAAAAATTGCAAATTAAATTTCTTAAGAACACTCGTCCCATCATGCAGTAGCCTTTCTGCTTACTGCTGGGTCAGTTTAAGCTGGATGTGGAATATTTTGCCATGGCACAGGAAAGGTGGGAGTTTACAGCATCCTTAAAAATGGTGACAGTATAGAGATGGAGCTGTTAGAGATGTGCAGGTACCTGTATCTGTGTGTCAGCTTTTTTTGTATGTGACCTTCACAGAGAGTGGTAGTGGTCTCAGGTGTGCATGGAAGTGCCAACTGCCTGAACTCATCAGAGGTCATTTAATGCAATGGAACCAAATCTCTAATTCTATTTTTGAGTAGCAACTGCTGAATCAGACAAATCAAAGAGCAGCTCCCTTGCTCTTTTTTTCTAAAGAATTCTTTTATCCTCATTCTTTTGCTCAATTCATTTGAGCATTTTCAAATGATGCCTTGTTAAGTGCTTTTAAAAATAATAGGCTGTGGTGTATTAAGAATATAGAATAAAATGTCACATCTTTTACAGCAATCATTGTTTTAAGCTTATAAAAAAGTCATATCAATGTGATTTTGTCCCACATAAACTGAAAAGGATTCCTTTTTAAATCAATATTTACTGCCATGACAGAAATGGAAATCAAGCAAGTGCATGTCATCAGCTCATCAGAGGAAGGGGAAAAAAAGAGGTAATGGGGGAGGGAGAGAAGAGAGGAAACCATGGTTACAAGGCAAAGATGGTAGCAAGATGCAAACAAGGGTCCGGAATAACGGGAAGGACTGGAAGAACAGACATCGGGATTAGAGTGCAGACAAGAAGACAGATTACCTGTGGTTAGAGGAGCCGTTTTTGTCCTGGCGTGGTGTGTAGGCAGGATCTTCTCAGAGAAGAAGAACAGGCACCTCCCTTCACAGCAAAACCCAGAGATGAGCAGCAGCAGTCGCATTCATTCCAGGGTGAAAAAACAGAGCGAGAGGAGAATTCAGGGAGGTGAAGTGTAGTGTGAGCTTTGGTCTGTATCCCTACCCTCACCCGTTAGCCCACAGACACCCTTATCTGTCCTCCTACAGCCCGTTGTTTTCCAATCAATAGGCAGCCAACCCAGCTCATTCAGAGCCTGCGCACTGCCAGGTCCTGTGACGATATCAGCTCTCCTCACCCTCCCTTTCCCCACGCTTGCTTCCCTCACTAACCTCTCTTTCTCTCTTTGTCCCAGCCCCTTCCTGCTCTCCCTGCCTGCCAGCATTAATTCCCTAATATTCATGAAGTAGGAAGGAGGGGAGGCAAGGGGCTTTGGTAGGAGATGATGCTTGTAGCGAGGTAGCCCACTGTGTACACACAGTGTGAGCATCTTTTCTTTTGTTGTCTGCTTTGACATTTTGCCATAGACCTGAACACACAGAGAGGAAAATATAGCTTAAAATTAATTTATAGATATATACATATATACGAAAAACATCTTAAAAACATGCTTTGTTTTTTAAATGATGATGGAAATGCAAAGGAAAATGCAGAGATAGACACAAGGTAATGATTCATATGCTGGAATATAAACCAGTGCCACTCTTAGGTTTTCTCATGTTTTCTCACATATGCAAGCCAGATTTATCTTCAGTCCCCTTTTGAGTTGTTCCAAAAGGAAGATTAGGGGGAAACAATCTGCCTGTTAAAATATGAATTTATCTTTGAGTAGCTCAGGGTTTCACAAGAATTTCTGCATATGTTTAAATTATGGTACACATATCTTTTTGGGTTTGTAAGTCTGCCTGAACACAAGAAGGCAGGAATACTGAGATAAACTAGGAAGCTCAAAGAAACCTGGTTCACAACTTACCTATCTCCAAAAAGTTTACATAGCATTCCAAAGAGTTGGAATACTATGTAAGACACAAACAAAAACAAGATTTACAAATCTGTTAAACCCAAACCTGTTTACTTTAGAACATAGAAAACATATGAAATGTTTGAACTGAGAGATTTTACTGTTTGTTAGTATTAGCTCATTAGCAAGTGGTGCTAAAAAGAAACAGCTTTGTAACTAGATGAGTTAATAACATGTAACATGACTGGGTATAATCTACAAAATGTTGAAAAATTTCAGAATAAGAAGTCAAATTGAACAGGATACAGAAACCATCTTCTCCCAGCCAAAGTTTATTTGAAAAAGAAACTTAAAATGACCTCATGTTTTTCCTTAAAGGATGCATTTTCTCATATTTGGCAGCAGTAATAAACAATGTGATGCCTTTTTCATCCAAGCCTGTGATTTAAATCCAGTTAATCCCTACTTTCGACTCTGTGGTCAAGGTTTAGACCTTTCAGAAAGGTCCATCTGGGCCAGTATGAACATGTGCACTCACATAACAGTTTGTATGTTACTGTCACACTCTGATGCTCAAGTTTCCAAATATCAAAACAAGATCTTCACTTCGGCCAGGAACATCCAGCTCTGAGCAATACATGAGAGGACTAGACTTTTTAAAGGTTTCACAGAAAATTAGCAACCAGAGAGAGTTCTGTGCATGCTCTGTGTGTTTTCCCACTTAGTTTAAACAGTGATGCTGTGATATTATTTGGACATTTTTTCTGCAACCCAGCACTTCGTGAATATTTTCATTTTGTATTTGGTGACGACCATACAAATGAAAAAATGTTAATGAATAATATCCTAGAACTGAAACTGGCAGCTTCAGCAGTCACAGGCAGAGAGGAGTGTTGCGTATGACGTCAATACATAGGAGGTGCTGCCCTGGCCTGCTCACAGGCGTGCAGTGTAAAATCAGCATGCGCACTGCAACAAGCCAACAAAAGCCTGCACACACCATCTTCATTAGCCTGCGTGAGCAGCTGCTTCTTCAAGCGAAAAAGAGAAAAAAAGGAAGAAAGGAGACATGTCCTGTCAGAGGCCTCGCAGTACTACAGCAACACAGCTCACACAGTCCAGACTGGTTGCCATGGTTATACTGTAACAGCACTGGAAGAGGAATAACTCCATAACAATATATATATATATATATACATGCTAAACAAGGGTGGAGAAATTTGTGTGCAAATAGTCATGAACTACTACACAAATAAAAGTATTTTATTTGAAAATGGGGATAATAAATGCACAACGTATAAAAGAGTGCGTGTTCCTGTGTTATTCCACGTAAACATGTTGCTATCACGCCTCAGTGATGAGCACACCTTCAACCCACGAAGAATCGTCAACAAACAGCTGTAGCTTTCACAGGACTTTCACACGAACTCAGTTAAATTATCATGACTTGCTGCACACTGTGTGCCCAAGCTGCTATAAAAATGTACTGATTGTTTATTTTAGGGCCACATGTAATACTGTCCCACCAGAAAACGTCTGTTTCTTTAAAGGGTTGCACCTATAATTGTGCTCGCACTTATAATGATCACATGGTATCATTTGGGTTGCTGTGCTGAGAACAAATACATGTATGTTCTATTTATAATAGATTTTTTCTTCTGATAAGGCATGAGCCAATGAAGTGGTATGTTTTTTCGCTTGTTTGTTAGTAGGATTATATGTAACCACCGAGCCAAATTTTAGGAAACTTGGTGGAGAGTAGGAGCATGGGAAATGAGATCACAGTCTTTAAGATAGCTTATTCACAAACGATCCTCCTCCTGACTGTCCTTCTAGTTTAAATATATATTTTCTTTTATTCCTGGAAAAGAAAACTATAAAATCATGTCTAAGTAATTTGGTAGATGGAATGCACTGTGGTGAGTATTTTGCTGACATCTTGTGGAGATGATAGGGATATCATATTAACTTACTGAAATGTTTCACGTTTTATAACTGAATGATCTGAGGTAAAAATAAAAAAAAATAAAAAATACAGACAGAAGTACAGATACTTGTGTTAAAAAATACTCTAGTAAAAGTTGAAATACTTTTTTTACTCAAGTAAAAGTGAAAAAGTACAGACTCTGAAATGTACTCAAAGTAGAAACAGGCAACAGGTAAAGTATTTTCTGTTGCCTACATGGAAGAGGATGACTTCACACCTAAACAGAAAAATGAGTACAGTCTGGGGTTACAGTGGGACTTGGCAACACTGAGATCTGTAGCTTTTAATATCAGGTATGACAACGCGATAAAAGTCTTTTTTTATTAAATCTCATGAAAATAGGCTTCCAGTACAATATTCTGAACAGATTCTGAACACTACATTTGACAAATTTTTTAATGCTTGTATTGTTAAACAGAATGTGAAGTCTTTTTAAAATGCTTTAGATGGCAATAAACTAACTAACTAGAAGCAAAAACTGCTGCTGAGTGAATGTGTGAAAGACGGAGGTTTGAACGAAAGAAAGCATTTATATTAAAACATTTTATATGTATGCAAGTTCCTTTACAGACAGATGAGTCAACATCTGGTTAGCATAGATCTATGGCAGAGCCCAGAAAGATCAAGACTCAGAATAGCACAACATTTAACAATCATGAACTCGATTAGATAGCACACACATCAGAACACTGCAAAACACATGAGTAATGTTCACATTATTCTCTTATTTTAAAAATGAAGAAACTGAATGTTTTACTGCCTGAACAATCTGTAGTGGTTGATGTATAGTTTAATGGTCAAATGGAGAAGCAGTGAAGCCCAGATGGAGCTGTGCTGATGCTGTGGCTGTGAAAACTGAACACACAGGATTCTTTATTCTTTTCCATTCATACAATCATGTATAAATTGTTAGATTGGATCATTATATCCATCAGATATATATTGTTGGGAGGTATAGTGTGCTTCATAAATAAACCCTAAAGTTGTTTGGTGCCCATCAGCAATGTTCCCTCTAATTTTTCATGTGTGTGAGCGAACACACAAACTCCCTGAGCAGACACTTGGACCACTGTGAGCAACATTAGACGTGCGCACTGTGGTCACGCCAGCATCGAATCCATCCAGGTTACATGGTTTATTAAAATAATCAAATTACAGCATTTACATTTATGTTAGACTGCTTTTAATTAACTGCTTTAGCCCAATTACAATGAAAATGTAAAAAAAATCTTGTTCATGACCTGTGTAGTATGTTAACACTATTGAAAGTAAAAATAACTTGAACTCCAATTTTGAAAACACAACTTTCTTTTTTTATTTATTGTTTTGTATAAAGCTCTGACTTGTATTATGAGTATGAGTCTGTGGTCTGGGAGAGAGTCCTGTAACTCTCTGTCTGCAAAATACAGTAATAATGACCAATGTTGGGCAATTAATTATATAGTTACTTCTTCAAAAAAGTAACTGAGTTTGCAAACAACAAAGTTTTTTGCAGCTGTTTACCTAAAAATGCAGCCAAGGCTTTTTTAAATAAACATTTCAAACTATTTACAGAACAATCAGCTGTTCTGCATCAAATCTGATGCCACACAAATTATTTGTGCCACTCCAAAAAATAATTTCTGTCCACTATGAGATAAAGGAGAACAACAGCCTGATACCTGCAGGCCTGACAACAGGAGATGTATCACTGCTGTAACACCTGTAACATTCAGCAGTCGCCTCATTGTTCTGACACACACAACAAAACTATTGACTACACTACACACTAACTACACAAGATTTGCGCTAAACGTCGCAAATCTCTCACATCTCAAAACACCGCCGTCACTCCTAAAACTTCCCCCTTCCTAAACAACTAAATGCCATGTTGCCATATCATTTTTTGATTGGTCGACATGGTACATTTTTCCACCAATAGGAAAGGGTGGGGGTTTTTGGTGTTGTTTTTGCTCACAGGCTTTCGAGCGTTTTCCTTATAAAACGCCGTTTTTACCGTTTCTTCCGCAGTAAATATAAACAACGATAGTATTCAGGAAGAAAACCAAACATTGCAGATATTTTTATCATAACTCTGGTTTTACGTGGCCTATCAACACAATTTAAAAACTGGTATAAAGTCCACACTTTTTCGTCAATTGTTCCGTCTGTCCTGCTCACATCTCCAATGGTTGTACACGTTGTCATTAACGTGGCTTCACTCCACATCAGCCACGCCGCTTTGCTAGCTAAAACACCGGTGTCGGCACATAAGGACGCTGTCATAGCCTGTCAACGACGTTGATTAGCTGCGTATATACGAATGTGAATCGCATCATTGGGATAAGGTGGATACAGTGGGGCAAAAAAGTATTTAGTCAGCCACCGATTGTGCAAGTTCCCCCACTTAAAATGATGACAGAGGTCAGTAATTTGCACCAGAGGTACACTTCAACTGTGAGAGACAGAATGTGAAAAAAAAATCCATGAATTCACATGGTAGGATTTGTAAAGAATTTATTCGTAAATTAGGGTGGAAAATAAGTATTTGGTCACCTCAAACAAGGAAAATCTCTGGCTCTCACAGACCTGTAACGTCTTCTGTAAGAAGCTTTTCTGTCCCCCACTCGTTACCTGTATGAATGGCACCTGTTTGAACTCATCATCTGTATAAAAGACACCTGTCCACAGCCTCAAACAGTCAGACTCCAAACTCCGCCATGGCCAAGACCAAAGAGCTTTCGAAGGACACCAGGAAAAGTATTGTAGACCTGCACCAGACTGGGAAGAGTGAATCTACAATAGGCAAGCAGCTTGGTGTGAAAAAATCAACTGTGGGAGCAATCATCAGAAAATGGAAGACATACAAGACCACTGATAATCTCCCTCGATCTGGGGCTCCACGCAAGATCTCATCCCGTGGGGTCAAAATGATCATGAGAACGGTGAGCAAAGATCCCAGAACCACACGGGGGGACCTGGTGAATGACCTGCAGAGAGCTGGGACCAAAGTAACAAAGGTCACCATCAGTAACACACTACAACGGCAGGGAATCAAATCCCGCAGTGCCAGACGTGTTCCGCTGCTGAAGCCAGTGCATGTCCAGGCCCGTCTGAAGTTTGCCAGAGAGCACATGGATGATACAGCAGAGGATTGGGAGAATGTCATGTGGTCAGATGAAACCAAAGTAGAACTTTTTGGTATAAACTCAACTCGTCGTGTTTGGAGGAAGAAGAATACTGAGTTGCATCCCAAGAACACCATACCTACTGTGAAGCATGGGGGTGGAAACATCATGCTATGGGGCTGTTTTTCTGCCAAGGGGACAGGACGACTGATCCGTGTTAAGGACAGAATGAATGGGGCCATGTATCGTGAGATTTTGAGCCAAAACCTCCTTCCATCAGTGAGAACTTTGAAGATGAAACGAGGCTGGGTCTTCCAACATGACAATGATCCAAAACACACCGCCCGGGCAACAAAGGAGTGGCTCCGTAAGAAGCATTTGAAAGTCCTGGAGTGGCCTAGCCAGTCTCCAGACCTCAACCCCATAGAAAATCTGTGGCGGGAGTTGAAAGTCCGTGTTGCTCGGCGACAGCCCCAAAACATCACTGCTCTCGAGAAGATCTGCATGGAGGAATGGGCCAAAATACCAGCTACTGTGTGTGCAAACCTGGTAAAGACCTATAGTAAACGTTTGACCTCTGTTATTGCCAACAAAGGTTATGTTACAAAGTATTGAGTTGTATTTTTGTTATTGACCAAATACTTATTTTCCACCCTGATTTACGAATAAATTCTTTACAAATCCTACCATGTGGATTCATGGATTTTTTTTTCACATTCTGTCTCTCACAGTTGAAGTGTACCTCTGGTGCAAATTACTGACCTCTGTCATCATTTTAGGTGGGGGAACTTGCACAATCGGTGGCTGACTAAATACTTTTTTGCCCCACTGTAGTTCTAATCCCACACGGAAGCAGCCAGTCACTAACTGACTAACACTGCAAAACAGAATTGTTAAAGTTTTAATTTTAATTTCAATTCAGGTTAGATTTTTTTTTTTGTGCGCAGAGACCGTGCCAGCAGTGCGCAATTGCACACGCGCGCAGCTTAGAGGGAACATTGCCCATCAGAACCATACTGCTATTTCTAATCTGCGTACAAATATTCTTTCATACCTATATTGCTCTTTTAAGATTTGCATAATCACTCTTATTAAACAAAGCACAATATAAATAAATTCATGCTGGTGTACTGCAGAGCCAAGCTCTTAAAGACCTAAGTACAGGTTTTGCTGGAATTTTGCCAAAGATTTACACACATCAAAAATACTATATTAGAACATAAAACTGAAAGCAACAAATGGTCAACCTTATGCTACTGAGGTCATGGACAGGTGCGAGGTCATGTCATGATTTGTGAACTATTCATTTTGAATGTTTTAGTTTTAGTTAAATTATCTTCTTACAGGGTTATCAACTCTGAAACCTCCTCCTGTAAAATGGGGTTTGCTGCTCAGCTGAGGCAGAAGCTCCGGGTGCTCCACCTTGATCTTTGTCCTCTGCTCACTGAGGAGACACACAGTGAACGAAAGGATGAGCAGCTGAACGTTTTCTCAGTGCGTTATATACTGGAGCTTTTAATTAGAACAAAGATCAGCCTCACCTTTGGAGCTTTTTCTCACTTAGGTATTTCTTCGTAACGTTTGCTAGCTCCGTGGCCAGTCTTTGATTCTCACTTTTATACTCATTCATCTTCGAGTCAAGCATCCTCAACTCTGCTATCAGTGCCTGAAAAATTAGATGGAAAAACATATTTTTGTCAGAGATGTGAGAAACCAGTGCCATCTGTCTAAAATAGATATTAAAAAATACTGTCTTTTATGTTGGTGCCAATTTTCTGACTTTAAAACAATATATATTATTTTATTGAAGTCATTATTTATATCAAAAAGTAAACGCAAACAAATGATACAAATCTGTAATTTTCTGCACAAGACCTTGAGCTTTTTGGTTCTGTCTCGGATAGTCCACTGACACTGCTGGAGCTGCTCGGCTGCCTCAGGACCTGGCTGCCGGGCCAGAATGTGCTTTAGCTCCACATACAGCTTCTCCTTTTCCTTCATGATAAAATTAAAAGAAAGGAAGTCATGGGTAAAGTACATGGCTTAAAAGAAGACCATGCATCTGTGAGTCACACTTATTTTTATGCGTAAACTTCAAAAGACTAATGATCCAGAGAGGCTTGTGCAGGTACAAAGCGAAGATCATTAGTTAGATCAGTTAGTTTAAAACAAGTGCTCAGGTGTTCACCTGCAACAAGAGCTCACGTTCCTCAAGGTCTTGGGTTTTGGCGATCAGGCGCTTTTGTAAGGACTGAATCTTACGGATGAGCTCGTATTTACCAGGGTCACTCCCCTGCAAGTCAGTCATTTAGAACATGTGAAAAAGAAAAGCTAGTGCTATGAAAGTTACGAGCTAACACAAGGATAAATCATTCACCTCTAGTTGCCTCCATCTGTGAATATTTATTGGCTTCAGTTGCTCCTCAAGTACACTGTTCCTTGCTCTCTCTCTGAGCAGCTGCCTCTGCAGATGAAACAGCTCTTGCCTAAAATACAGGATTACATATTATCATAATTTCCATTTAAATTCCGTCAAACTGGAGGCAAAAACAACATTCTACTGCTTCACTCTATTAATTAAGAGTTTAAAAATGAACCCATTGTGAAAATATCACAAGAAATACTGGAATTTTTTAAAGGATCTATGTGAAATAATTTACTGTTTGACAGCAGCGATTCCTACCTAACAATCTTTCCATCTCACTCCTTTTGGCTCTTTTACTCTAAATACTGCTCTCTGCGGGTCCCCTCATTCCTTTTCCTTTTTGTGCTCAATGCTTGTATCTTGCCTTCCTTCTCCTTCTTCACTATTGGCCACAAATGCCTCCCTTTACCTCAGCTCCTCTGTGTTGGGCAAAGTCTTGTCAAGGATGCTTTTCTTGCGTCTGAGCCTCTTGATCTCCAGCTTGAGCAGGCGGATGTCTTCGATCCTCTGCTTGTAGTGAAAGTCCCCCTTGCTTAGGATTGACTGCTGGATTCTGATCTTCTCATACAACAGTGTACGCTCGTCATTGCTATGCAGCAGCTGCTTGCCCAGGCTGTCCCGCTCTCTGATCACCTTGAGGGAACACATAATCAGAGTCTTTTTCTGGCTCTCTCTACCCGTCTATGTTTCTCCTTCTTTACCTGTTCCAGTTGTTTCTTCTGTTGGGTCTGCTCAGCATCAGCATCCGATATTATCTTCTGCAGTTTTTGCTGCTCTGTTTTCTGGCTGTCTACACACTGCTTTGTTTCTTCCAGCTGGAGCTTGATCAGCTGCATTTCTGCCTGTAGGAAATGCAGGAAATTTAGATAGGAGCAAACATGGATTTAATTCAGTTCAAGACAATTTTATCTATATACCACCAATTCATAATTGCGATCCCCCCATTTACATGTATATATTGAAATCTGTCAGTTACTCACTGGAGTAATTCAAATCACTCCAGTGGTTTAATACCTGTAGGTGAAAGCCATCTCCTGTAATGAAATTTATTCTCTAGTGCTGTGTAGTGGATCATTATAAAATTAAAGGCAATCAAAAAAATAGGTGAACAAGACAGGATTTTCAGGAAATACTGTTCAGCCTGAAATGTCAACACAAGTGATTAGAAGTGATGCCAACTGAGTCTAATAAAAAAGCTAGATCACTATATCAGATATAAAACCTCTCAATTTAGCAATATGTGTTTTTATATTACCAATGTTTAGGATTATGATTTATTAAATGAACTTCAGAGATGCTGTGATCCCGAACATTGCAAGAGTTAAAGTAGAAACTGTTTGGTGAGAAGGCAAAAAAGTGGACAGAGGAGTGGGGACCATTTCTTAATAAACTTTCCCAACTGTGATTGGTTGGCTACATTCTTTTTAAAATGCCAATCCCAGTATTGAAGTGGTATTTTTCACAGGGTATTTAAGGTACTCTCTGTTGTCACTCTGCTCTACTCTGCACTGTCTCACAGCAAACATCATTATTTACATTAGCGTCTAGTATAAGTGCAGACAGATTCATGGCTTCTTATGACTCTCCCTCACATCTTTTATTCACCCAATTACAATTTCCACTGATGTCATGGATGATAAACAAAAGACACAGAGGGAATTATTCCACTGCAACGCCACTGTACCCTAAATGCAACATGAGAGGAAGCTCAAAATGTCAAGAGTAGTGCAACAAACAGCAGCTGAAGCACGTGGAAAACAACCGTTTTCAAACCTCCCCCCCAAAAAAAGAAACAGTAAAAACAACAGGCAAACAACAGAGAGAAAATCAACCATTCACGCTCCCATCCACATGTATGGTAAACATGGAAGCACCACCCAAACAGTCACAGGGAGAAACTCCACACAGTTGGTGTAAACCCAGGATCATCTAGCTTGGAAGTGACTGTGTTAACCAACTGAAGTAATAAGCATTTTCTAGTGAAACACTGCCCTCTACTGGTGAAAGTTTTAGTTACATTTTGCAGAAGGCATTTTGTACTATTTAACAGAGGTGGGACCAAGTCATTGTTTTGCAAGTCTCAAGTAAGTCTCAAGTCTTTATCCTCAAGTCTCAAGTCAAGTCTCAAGTAATGTCAGGCAAGTCAGAGTCGAGTCTCAAGTCACTGGTGTAAAAGTCCGAGTCAAGTCACAAGTCTGAAATTTTGAATTTCAAGTCCTTTCGAGTCTTTAAAAAAAAAACGAAAAAAGCATGTTGCAGTTATGCTAAATGTAAATATTAGACCATGTAATTTTTAAATCTGTGTTTTTCTCAACACATGACAAAATAGTGAACTTAGAAAATATACACAAATTGTGAAATTGCACCTCTTTAAAATGCAGCTCAATTAAACCTAGCTCCAAGAATAATTTTCACCGACAGTTCTGAGATAAGCTGCATGTTATTCTTGGATGCGGTTGTAGGACCGGCTTT